>NW_017308666.1:107887-125953 GCF_000935625.1 Nanorana parkeri
AAGAAAGAAAGAAAGAAAGAAAGAAAGAAAGAAAGAAAGAAAGAAAGAAAGAAAGAACACAGTCAGACTAGAGAAAGAGAGAGATAGAAGACAGACAGATGAGAGAGATAGAGAAAAATAAAGATATCAGAAAGAGAATAGAGAAAGAGAGTGCAATAGATAGATATGCAAGAAAGAGTGAAATAGAGATGATAGATAGATAGATAGATAGATAGATAGATAGATAGATAGATAAATAGATAGAGAGATAGCGAGATCTTAGATAGAAACATAGATAGAGAGCTTATAGATAGATAGCTAGAGCTTAGATGGAGACATAGATAGATAGATAGATAGATGGATAGATAGATAGATAGATAGATAGATAGATAGATAGATAGATAGATACATAGATAGAGAGTTTATAGATAGATAGCTAGAGCTTAGATGGAGACACAGATAGACCATATGTATAGATAGATAGATAGATGATAGATAGATAGAAACATAGATAAAGAGTTTATAGATAGATCCCATCTGTCTCTCTCTCGCCCTCCCCCCCCCCTCCTTCCCCGGGGTTATGTGTGAATTGCAGTTTAAGAGACATTAGGGAAGACAGCAGGTCCCCGGGACTCCCCCCCTGCCAGTCACATCTGATTCATTATCTCTGACTCCTGGGTCTCTTGTGCACTTGCAGCCTGATGACTCTGAATGGGAGCCGTCTGAGTCTCGCTGCCCTCGCAGCACATTAGGGGGGTCTCACACTAATATTTAGGCTACACAGGCGGCTTCTCATTTTGCTGCTTGGCAGTCTAGGATATAAGTGACCACTGATCTCAAACAACCAAGACCCGGTGCAATTTCATTCCGTGGTGGAAAGGATCCGGGGTTACGGAATGTCATTTGTTTGAATTGGCTACGCGGTTAGAAAGCCTAAGAGTGTCCATGACCTGCCTCTTGGTAACATAATGCACTGCGCGTCTGAACATCGATAGCCACCATTGGACGTGTTGGGAGGTTGTATAACAAGTGCTGATGACCGCTGTGTCAGGAAGTGCCAATTATTCAATTTTCAGCCTTTTCCTGTGTGTACATGACACAGCAACACATCCAGGGAGGGCAATGGGCTCAGGAGTGCTCATTGAGACATCTACCATTCTATAGCCATGTTTACTCACCTACAACCGTTTCGGGTATAGCTGGATACTCCAAACACCGCGCTGCTCCAGGTCGGTCCACCTTTATCCACTTAATAAATGGGCGTCAGTTCACCTGGGTATTGATAAAACCAAAATCAACAAATGGATGAGCGCACTCCGTAATAAGCATTCTTTATTCACTCATTAGTTGGCAATTGGAAATACAACAGGAATAGATTTCACTTACATGCTTCGTGCTCCCTGGGGCTTAGTCATAGAGTATATCTGGCTACTGCTAGGCTGAATCACTCTCTGGCTTGTTATGTTGAAAGAGAACTATGGCCAAACCTGTTTTTTTACTTTTGGGTAACAGCAGTATATTTATTAATACACCCCTGTGACCCAAACTCAGCATATGCTGCCCGCTGTATGGTGACAGTGCAGAGCCGCACTGCAGTCGGGAAAGATCCCGCCAGTTATTGTCTGGATCCATCCCACTGGCTGATTGACAGCTGGCTCTGCCTCTCTAGGGCCAGCTGTGCCTGGCCCCTCCCCTGTCTGTACAGTCACCACTCTCTGCAGGGAGAAGACCGTGGGCTGAGTGATCAGCAGTTCGTGATTGCTCAGCTCCAACTTGTCAAAATCTCCAACTACCTCACTGCCGGGTACTTGCAAGTTGGAGATTTCGACCAGACGGCGTTAGACTGCAAAACACAAAGACTGACGGAGCTCTGTACAGCTGCACTTTAACAATATTCAGAAGGGAGCAAACTCGACGAGTATTCTGAAAACGCCATGCGCGCATGCGCACCGCAACAGTACAGAGCTCCAGTCTTTCTGAACACCGGCAGTGAGGTAGTTGGAGATTTTAATGAGTTGGAGCTTTCGATAGAACACCGGCATGGGACACCTGCAATCCTCTATGACTAAGCCCTGTAGGTAAAACGTGTTACCGGGTTCCACTTGTACTGGAGTACATATTTGCGGTGTATACACTTTCATGGATGTAAATTAAGATTAGATGTATATGTGTAGATCTGCGGAGTACGGCTGTCTCGGTGAAGGTGAAGAAACACCATTTGGCTAGCACCTATGGGATCTTGGCAACAAGGATTAGCCGGAGAATCAGAGCGGTGAGAACTTTGCATGGGATACCTGCATTGGCACACACAGACACGGACTCATAGGGGTCTATTCACAAAAGTGTGAGGAGTTTGGAGAAGGCCGGAGAAGGGAACAATCTAGGACAACATCGCTGAACTGAAATGTGAGCTGAATTGGAGAATGTTTCCAAATCGGCTATTTTGTCCTAGATTGTTCACTTCTCCTGCCTTCTCCAAACTCCTCACCCTTTAGTGAATAGACCTGATAGTATTGGGAAGAGTACATTTTATTAAATTAGCCCATTAACTTTGCAAGAGAATTTTCCCTTAGTTTAGTGAATGAGGTGAAGCTCTGCTGACTTCCATCATCCAATCATGTGCAAGAAAAAATCCTGTATTTTATTAAATCTTCCTTGCATGTGATCGGCTTTCTTTGCAAAGTGAATGTTCAACATATCCACTAAGCTAAGGAAAAGGCAAAGTGAACAGCCTATTTGCCTTCAGTAAATCAACCCCTATATCTCTATTGCTGGTACTACTCCCCTCCCACTCCGATCTGCTGCATTCTTTATGGATTAAACAGTTTTTTGTTGTTATGTTTTGGCAAAGGGGGGAAGGATTAGAATGTCTGTTGGGTTTTTATTGCTGAAGAGAAAGCCAGCATACCAAGAAGTGAAGGTGGTTTTCATTGCTGTCCTGGTCTCTGTTGGGGAAATCTTCCCTCACTTCCTGCCCTGGTGACAAAAACAGAGAACTTCAACTGTAAAATATGAATACGCGGTATTTTAACTTGACCTAAAACACAGAAAAAAACATGACACATTGAATAAGAAAATTCATAGAGGGGATTTTACTAAGACTGGAGCAGCCGTGCATGGCAACCAATCAGCGTCTAGCTTTCATTTTCAAAGCTTAAGGCCCCTTTCACACGGGTGGTCCAATTGAGCCCACCTGTCAGTTTTACAGGCAGACACGACTGGATGCCCAATGATAGTCTATGGGCAGCCGTGTGAAAACAGACAGGCGTGTTTACACCCGGTTACCCCTGACTCCAGTTTGGACAGACAAAAATTGATCGTAGCGGTGACATCCAATCCGTACCGCTCCGATCGGGGGGGGGGTTCCCGTGCACAGATTCCCTCCTGATCAGCCCATGAAAGGGGCCTAACTGGACAAGTCTCAAGAAAGTAGCTGATTGGTTACTATGCACAGCTGCTACAGATTCTGTCCAGTTTAGTAAATACCCCCCCCCCTGTATATTTTATTTAAAAGAGATTTTAAGGCATCAGCATCTCATTAGGTATTCAGAACAAATAATGTGAACGAAATAAAAAGGCTTTACAAGGCAAGGTTTTTCCAAATGCTTTCATCGTGTATTACTGCTTTATGGCCACCAGATGGTCCACTGGATTTCTGGCAGGATCAACAGGTATTTTTCAATACTTGCAGAAATCATTCTTAGCTTTAAAAAAAAGAAAGAAAATGAATGCAGCCACCACATCTAAGCTGCATAGGGATGCACCGAAATTACATTTTTAGACTGAAAGCGAAATGTAAAAAATGTGTCAGGCCGAACTCGAAAATGCCTATTTTTCCCAACCTTTTAAAATTATTTTTATTTTTACTTTACTGTTGGGGCTTTGGGGAAATATTAGGGGTCTAACCTGATATTTATTCGTATACCTGATATTTAGCTTTTAAAATAGAAAAAGAGGTTGAGTCCTAAATCTGTTTTTCTGCAGTCCCTGTGATGAATGAACAGGAAGTGATGTAGAACACGTCCGGTTTATTCATAACTGGGGACAAAGTAAACATATCATGTCCTCAATTATTTACAGTCCTGATTGCTGAGTGTTTGTACTCTGCTCTCCATCCTGACTGCATCGCATGTCACAGGAGGTCAAGCGGGGTGGTGTGGGAGGAGAACTTGACCTCCTGTGACAGCTGTCTCCTCCCCACACTGGCTCGGCCTCAGCCTCCTGACAGCTTCCCTCCTCCTCGCTGGGTGCTGGCAGCTGAATCGGTTCTGAGTCCCCTCTGCCTCTACTGACACAGGTGGGGGAGAGCATTGCAGACCGGAGGGGATGCAGACTGGCGCCAAGCGGGAAGGAGGGAAGGAAGGGAAACACCGCATTTTTGGCCGTTTGGTACTATCTGCATTTTGCCCATAGTACCATTTTTGACCGAAATGTTTTCGTTGGCTGAAATTTTCGGTGCATCCCTAAAGCTGCAATATATTTTCCTTGTTGAGCTTAGATGCCTCATACATCTGTTCTGATGTCTACCGTCAGAAATTATCATCTTGCATTAACTGATGCCGTGGGTACTAAAATATCCCTCGTAATTAGGGCAATGCAATCCAGAATTCGGAGGCGGTTTAAAACTCACGTGTTTCCCATCTAAAATACGTCCGCAATTAGCAAAACACCAGATGCCGGTAAAATGTTTTGCAACGTTCAGCCGTTCCTTCCTGCTGGAAAAGAACTAAAAAAAAAACCACACAAAATAATGGAAACTGAAATGTCAAACTTAGAGGCCGATTTATAAAGATTTTCACACAAGATTCCCACAGATTTTCAACATTGGAACATTTTTCTAACTGGATTCACCTGAAAAATGGGAGAATCCTTGGAAAAAAGTTGTGTGAAAATCTTTATAAATAGTGATCCCATGTGACCTTTTTTACATTTTGGATAGTGGAAGGAAAGGGCGAGAACGGCTGCCTAGTTTTTACTGCTGTGCCCAGCAACATTTAGGGCATTTCTGGGAAGTGGGCTTCCTGTTTTACATCTCTGGAGTGCATTCTGCATATAGGCGTATGAGAGCAGTGGCTTAGTGGTTAACACCCTTGCTTTGCAGCACTGGGGACTTCGACTCGAATCTCACCCAGGCAGGGCCGGATTAATATTGGGGCGGGTGGAGCTCCCGCTTCAGGCCGCCCCTATAAATAGGCTCGGCCGACCCGAATCGCTTTGGTATGCCCGATGGCAATCCGGGCCAGCTGCAATCAGGCAGCCCAGCCCTCTATCAGAGGTGCAGTAACCACCTGGAGCCCATATTGTCCACCTGAGAGCCCACACTGACCCCCTGAACCCATACTGACAACCTGGAGCCCATACTGACCATCTAAGAGCCCGCACTGACCACCCGGCGCCCATACTGACCACCTGAGAGACCGCACTGACCCCCTGAACCCATACTGACAACCTGGAGCCCATACTGACCATCTAAGAGCCCGCACTGACCACCCGGCGCCCATACTGACCACCTGAGAGACCGCACTGACCCCCTGAACCCATACTGACAACCTGGAGCCCATACTGACCACCTGAGAGCTCGCACTGTCCACCTGGAGCCCATATTGACCACCTGAGAGCTCACACTGTCCACCTGGAGCCCATACTGACCACCTGGAGCCCTTACTGATTACATGGAGTTGGCACTAACCTCCTGGAGCCTACACTGACCACCTGGAGCCTGCACTGACCAACTGGCGGCCACACTGACCACCTGAGAGCCCATACTGACCACCTGGAGCCTGCACTGACCACCTGAGAACCTTACTGATTACATGGAGCTGGGACTGACCACCTGGAGCCTGCACTGACCACCTGGCGGCCCATACTGACCACCTAGAGCCCATACTGACCACCTGGAGCCTGCACTGACCACCTGGAGCCCATACTGACCACCTGGAGACTGCACTGACCACCTGGAGCCCACACTGACCACCTGGATGTGCATTTACTATTTTATTGCATTGGAGCCAGTAAAGCATTGCAACCTTGATCAGTAGATTAGATGACGGGTGCAATGCTCTGGCTCCTGCAGATTCTTCCACCTGTCCCTGCCCTTATTGAGGCAAGGATGTTCAGCAACATGCGATGGAGGAAGAATGAATGGACTACAAATACAGTAATGTCACAGCACTGGGGTGGTGATGTGACCATGTTACATATGGGATATAAATGTGTGTCTGGTACAACCTTCTACACATAGGTTAATGATCATAACAGCAGGTGAGATGGAGGAGGCCCAGATCCACAGAATGAATGAAGCAGAAGCAGGGAGATGCTTGCTTTGCAGGTCCTCAGGTACAGCTTCCTCTCTGAAAGGTAATCTCAGCCTTTAAAGTCATATTAAACTCCCAAACAATTGTTTTCAATAAAATATACATTGCCCAGCAAATCTTAAATATTTTTGCCCAAGCACTTACAGTCATCATGATTCCAAAACAGCTCCAACTCTCTCAGCTCGGCTTCCATGAACTTCCTGTCCAGTACAAGATCACAAGGGACAGAACAAGAGCCCATACTGACCACCTGGAGCCTGCACTGACCACCTGGAGCCCATACTGACCACCTGGAGACTGCACTGACCACCTGGAGCCCACACTGACCACCTGGATGTGCATTTACTATTTTATTGCATTGGAGCCAGTAAAGCATTGCAACCTTGATCAGTAGATTAGATGACGGGTGCAATGCTCTGGCTCCTGCAGATTCTTCCACCTGTCCCTGCCCTTATTGAGGCAAGGATGTTCAGCAACATGCGATGGAGGAAGAATGAATGGACTACAAATACAGTAATGTCACAGCACTGGGGTGGTGATGTGACCATGTTACATATGGGATATAAATGTGTGTCTGGTACAACCTTCTACACATAGGTTAATGATCATAACAGCAGGTGAGATGGAGGAGGCCCAGATCCACAGAATGAATGAAGCAGAAGCAGGGAGATGCTTGCTTTGCAGGTCCTCAGGTACAGCTTCCTCTCTGAAAGGTAATCTCAGCCTTTAAAGTCATATTAAACTCCCAAACAATTGTTTTCAATAAAATATACATTGCCCAGCAAATCTTAAATATTTTTGCCCAAGCACTTACAGTCATCATGATTCCAAAACAGCTCCAACTCTCTCAGCTCGGCTTCCATGAACTTCCTGTCCAGTACAAGATCACAAGGGACAGAACAGTCTGCAGCAGCCGTCCATCTACTAGCCTGGAGAAGGGAGGAGAGGGGAGCAGAGAGGTGTTCTGCCTTGCCTGTGTGTTTGTGGAGACACACACAGCTTACTAGCGCACACAAGGGTGGCCCCATAGGTCCCTGCAAGGGAAAGGAGACACCCTAATCAGATATAAAAGGCCAGAGCTCAGAGGATCAGCTGATTCTGCTGGAAACTAAAACTCTTAAACATCAAGGAGCTATTCGGAATAGCTTTAAAACATTCTGACTTTCACATCACTTTAAATCATTCCTGAGAAAAACATGAAACATATTTATCTCCTGAGGGGGGAATTCTTTTTCTTTAAGGTATAGCGTGAATGTATACGTAGTTGTTCAATGCATGTAATTGCATTCCTCAAAATGCGTCACACGTTCCGAAAACAAATATCTAAACATGAAGAGATTGTAAAACATTTCCGGGGATTAGTAACAGAAAACATGATCTAGACACAGGGAAGGGGGAACAGACGGAATGTCATGGCTTGCAGTCTTCCAGGTGTCTGGGAGGATTGTTCCCGGGCCTGGAGGGGATCTGGAGACACAGAATATGAAGACCTCATAAGCTCTGCTGGTAGTTAAAAATCTGAAAGTTGCCAATTGTTGTGCTGCTGCAAATTAGACACGTGCACTGGCAAAAAATGTGTTTCGTTTAGTTTTGATTCGGATTTTGCGTTCTTTCGTTTTTCGGGATTCGGGTCCGAAAGTCAATTCATTTTGGGAAAATCGTTAGCAGTAGTCTGTACGTATTTTCCTTTTCTTTTCGCATTCGTTTCATTGCAGCAAAGTGACTTACATTTTTTTTTTATAATATCACTTTGCTGCAACAAACGAAAATGCGTACAGACTACCGCTAACGATTTTCATCCGAATCCCAAAATGAATTGACTTTCTGACCCGAATCCCTAATAACGAAATAACGCAAAATCCATATCGCAGAAAATCGTAGATATTTGCAGTAGACATGTGCGATTCATCATTTAGGAAAAATGTGTTTTTCGGACACATTTTCGTTGTTCGGAGGTTGGGATGTATCCGAATTTCCAAATAACATAAATGACGAAAAAAAAAGGAATCCGAATTTCCAAAAACGAAATTTCTGACGCAATTCGTTAGCGCTAGTCTCTACGCATTTTTGTTTTCTTTTCGTATTCGTTGCATCAAAGTGACATTAAAAAAAATATATTTTTTTTTAATGTCACTTTGCTGTAACGAAAATTCATCCACAAACGAAAATGCGTACAGACTATCGCTACGAATTGCGTCCGAAATTTCGTTTTTGATTCGTTTTTATTCGTCATTTCTGTTATTCGGATACATCCGAACCTCCGAATAACGAAAATTTGTCCGAAAAACTAATTTTTCCGAAATGAATCGCACATGTCTATTACAAATATCTTTCCTCATAACTCCGTCTTCTATTTAATAATTAGACATGTCAGCTGCGGAAAAATTCGGCTCGGATTTTTCGTTATTTGGGGATTCAGATCCGAAAATCAATTCGGTTCGGGGGTTTTGGATTCGGACGAAATCCGAATTTTAGTTAGTTTCGGATGAGTTGCGACTACCACAGAAACGCGTATACGGATATTAATACTAAAGCTGAAGCTCCCAGACCCGGACGGGATTTGTGAGTCCTAATTTCCAAATACCATTCGGGAGCTCCTGTAAAGCAATACGGGTCTGGGAGCCCTATACATATACATACATCATATTAAAGCTGAGGCTCCTAAACCCAAATTGCTTTGTGGAGCTCCTGAATGCTATGCGGAAATTCGGACCCCATTAGGTCCTTGGAGCATGAAGCCCGGTTTTCTGGCCAATCAGGAAGCCGGGTGGGGGGGTTAATGACTTGCCGCCGTCCGGCTTCCTGATTGGCCAGCTTGCCGAGCAATCGGTGCATTCTTAGTACGCACGAATATTAGTTGCGGCAACATTGGGAGCCATATACTGTATAAATAAAACTAAACCTGAGGCTCCCGGAATTCGGATTCAGACCCATTCGGGTGCATTAAACCAAAAAAACCCCACATCTGATTGGCCAGAAAAGTGACCGATTCAATTTCGTTTTTAGAGGGGACCTGAAATTTCGGAAACAGAAATTCGTATTTGGACACATTGGGATTCAGAAATTCGGATGTGTCTGAATTTTGGGAAATTCGTACGAGTTTTCATTTGGAAGGAAACGAATGGCACATGTCTACTTAATAAGATGAACATCTGGCAGAAGAGTTTTAAAAGCCGCATGTGACTGCCCCCTCCCCCCATGTTTTTTGAAGACGATCGGATTGTTAGTTCACTTCCGCCGAAGTCTTACGGAGAAAAAATAATATTTCGCCATTTCTCAGGGCGTTACTTTAGCTTTATCGACAACAAAACTGACGCAATAGTTCTGAGCGCAGTGAAGGGAAATGCCCCCTCATAGGGCTCATTCAGAGGAGCGTGCACATCAGTACAGCGTGCGCGCCCGTACAGTGACCATCATCCTGGGTGGGACAGGTGCTGGGTGTAATTGTGCGCAGCAGCTTGTTCTTCCCTCTGAGGCCCTGTCACATCATCAAGAGTGCGTTCGGCCTCTAGGACGCAACCCGGCCGGCTCACTTTGTTTTGGGGCGGGAGGGGGTGTGGCTGTGCATTGAACTCAATGGCACTGCAGCCCCCTCTCCCACCCGTGGTGCGGTCCAGTGCGATCTGCAAAAAATAGTGCATGCAGCATTGCGGGCAGGGGGCATGGATGCGGTACCATTGAGTTCAATGCACCACCACGCCCCCTCCCGCTCCAAAACAAAGTGAGCCGACTGGGTTGCGTCCCAGAGGCTGAACACACTGGAGCGCACTCTTGACGCCCTAAACAAAGTGAGCCGGCCGGGTTGCGTCCTAGAGGCCGAACGCACTGGAACGCACTCTTGATGGTGTGACAGGGCCCTCAGGCACAGACAGCGTGCGTCCAAGTGTTGGCACCTGGACCCGCATGGATGTACAGGTTCGGGTGTGCGTGTGACCGCATCCTCTCACGGGGAAGAACAGGCTGATGTGCGCAATGACAATCCCTCCCGGGATCGGGTCATTGTACGCACTGAGTGAGCCCATGGAGTAGTCACAGGAGCAGGTGTCCCCATTGTAAGATTTCCTCTTTCTCTGGTGACAACGGGTACATTTCCCCTCATTTCCTGCCTTGGTGACAATGTGCACAAGGAATACCCCAGGTGGAGGAGCCCATATAAATACCACAGGTGGAGGAGCAGATATGAATACCCCAGGTGGAGGAGCAGATAGGAATACCCCAGGTGGAGGAGCAGATAGGAATACCCCAGGTGGAGGAGCAGATAGGAATACCCCAGGTGGAGGAGCAGATAGGAATACCCCAGGTGGAGGAGCAGATAGGAATACCCCAAGTGGAGGAGCAGATATGAATACCACAGGTGGAGGAGCAGATATGAATACCCCAGGTGGAGGAGCACATATGAATGCCCCAGGTGGAGGAGCAGATATGAATACCCCAGGTGGAGGAGCAGATATGAATACCACAGGTGAAGGAGCAGATAGGAATACCACAGGTGGAGGAGCAGATATGAATACCACAGGTGGAGGAGCAGATATGAATACCACAGGTGGAGGAGTAGATAGGAATACCCCAGGTGGAGGAGCAGATATGAATACCACAGGTGGAGGAGCAGATAGGAATACCCCAGGTGGAGGAGCAGATATGAATACCCCAGGTGGAGGAGCAGATATGAATACCACAGGTGGAGGAGCAGATAGGAATACCACAGGTGGAGGAGCAGATAGGAATACCCCAGGTGGAGGAGCAGATAGGAATACCCCAGGTGGAGGAGCAGATAGGAATACCCCAGGTGGAGGAGCAGATAGGAATACCCCAGGTGGAGGAGCAGATAGGAATACCCCAGGTGGAGGAGCAGATAGGAATACCCCAGGTGGAGGAGCAGATAGGAATACCCCAGGTGGAGGAGCAGATAGGAATACCCCAGGTGGAGGAGCAGATAGGAATACCCCAGGTGGAGGAGCAGATATGAATACCACAGGTGGAGGAGCAGATAGGAATAACACAGGTGGAGGAGCACATAGAAATACCCCAGGTGGAGGAGCACATAGAAATACCACAGGTGGAGGAGCAGATATGAATACCACAGGTGGAGGAGCAGATATGAATACCCCAGGTGGAGGAGCAGATAGGAATATCCCAGGTGGAGGAGCAGATAGGAATACCCCAGGTGGAGGAGCAGATAGGAATATCCCAGGTGGAGGAGCAGATAGGAATACCCCAGGTGGAGGAGCAGATAGGAATATCCCAGGTGGAGGAGCAGATAGGAATACCCCAGGTGGAGGAGCAGATAGGAATATCCCAGGTGGAGGAGCAGATAGGAATACCCCAGGTGGAGGAGCAGATAGGAATATCCCAGGTGGAGGAGCAGATAGGAATACCCCAGGTGGAGGAGCAGATAGGAATATCCCAGGTGGAGGAGCAGATAGGAATACCCCAGGTGGAGGAGCAGATAGGAATATCCCAGGTGGAGGAGCAGATAGGAATACCCCAGGTGGAGGAGCAGATAGGAATATCCCAGGTGGAGGAGCAGATAGGAATACCCCAGGTGGAGGAGCAGATAGGAATATCCCAGGTGGAGGAGCAGATAGGAATACCCCAGGTGGAGGAGCAGATAGGAATATCCCAGGTGGAGGAGCAGATAGGAATACCCCAGGTGGAGGAGCAGATAGGAATATCCCAGGTGGAGGAGCAGATAGGAATACCCCAGGTGGAGGAGCAGATAGGAATATCCCAGGTGGAGGAGCAGATAGGAATACCCCAGGTGGAGGAGCAGATAGGAATATCCCAGGTGGAGGAGCAGATAGGAATACCCCAGGTGGAGGAGCAGATAGGAATATCCCAGGTGGAGGAGCAGATAGGAATACCCCAGGTGGAGGAGCAGATAGGAATATCCCAGGTGGAGGAGCAGATAGGAATACCCCAGGTGGAGGAGCAGATAGGAATATCCCAGGTGGAGGAGCAGATAGGAATACCCCAGGTGGAGGAGCAGATAGGAATATCCCAGGTGGAGGAGCAGATAGGAATACCCCAGGTGGAGGAGCAGATAGGAATATCCCAGGTGGAGGAGCAGATAGGAATACCCCAGGTGGAGGAGCAGATAGGAATATCCCAGGTGGAGGAGCAGATAGGAATACCCCAGGTGGAGGAGCAGATAGGAATATCCCAGGTGGAGGAGCAGATAGGAATACCCCAGGTGGAGGAGCAGATAGGAATATCCCAGGTGGAGGAGCAGATAGGAATACCCCAGGTGGAGGAGCAGATAGGAATATCCCAGGTGGAGGAGCAGATAGGAATACCCCAGGTGGAGGAGCAGATAGGAATATCCCAGGTGGAGGAGCAGATAGGAATACCCCAGGTGGAGGAGCAGATAGGAATATCCCAGGTGGAGGAGCAGATAGGAATACCCCAGGTGGAGGAGCAGATAGGAATATCCCAGGTGGAGGAGCAGATAGGAATACCCCAGGTGGAGGAGCAGATAGGAATATCCCAGGTGGAGGAGCAGATAGGAATACCCCAGGTGGAGGAGCAGATAGGAATATCCCAGGTGGAGGAGCAGATAGGAATACCCCAGGTGGAGGAGCAGATAGGAATATCCCAGGTGGAGGAGCAGATAGGAATACCCCAGGTGGAGGAGCAGATAGGAATATCCCAGGTGGAGGAGCAGATAGGAATACCCCAGGTGGAGGAGCAGATAGGAATATCCCAGGTGGAGGAGCAGATAGGAATACCCCAGGTGGAGGAGCAGATAGGAATACCACAGGTGGAGGAGCACATAGAAATACCACAGGTGGAGGAGCACATATGAATACCACAGCTGGAGGAGCACATATGAATACCACAGGTGGAGGAGCACATATGAATACCACAGGTGGAGGAGCACATATGAATACCACAGGTGGAGGAGCAGATAGGAATACCCCAGGTGGAGGAGCAGATAGGAATAGCAACCCCCCACCTGGCCATTGCTGTAGCTATAACAACACCTGACTGAGGCCTTTCTGTCATTGATATTACACTTCTTCACCTACAGAACAAAGATGGCGTCACTTTCGGCATTCCTACCATGCCATTGGCTATTACTGCGCCTCAGGGGCGGGGCCTGTACCTTGTTGCTGGGCGGATGTAGTGGATGATTGGATTTGCTCTTTAGAGTGTTGCTGGGTCTGAGGGGTAGAGGGCGGGGCTTTCTACATAGGCAGATACCTGATTCGTTGGTGTATACGGGTGGTGAGGGAATGTGGGCGGGGCCATGGTTCCCGCGCAATACAGTGGAGTGAGGCGACCGCGGCTCATCTGAAGAGGACCTGTCACCTGCTCCTGAGGGCTGCCCGTGGGTGACTGGAGCGATATGAATTAGATAGATTGTTATGTATATGGTATTTTTAGTCAATAGACTCTCATGCTGTGGATGTGTGTGTTGGGGGTCACAGGGCTCTGGGTATGTGGGGGGTCAGAGGGCTCTGGGTGAAGGTGATGGGATATTGTGCCTGGGTTGTATAGGTGATGGGATATTGTGCCTGGGTTGTATAGGCAATGGGATATTGTGCCTGGGATGTATAGGTGATCGGATATTGGGCCTGGGTTGTATAGGCGATCGGATATTGGGCCTGGGTTGTATAGGTGATGGCATATTGTGCCTGGGTTGTATAGGCGATCGTATATTGTGCCTGGGTTGTATAGGTGATGGGATATTGTGCCTGGGATGTATAGGCGATGGGATATTGGGCCTGGGTTGTATAGGCGATCGTATATTGTGCCTGGGTTGTATAGGCGATGGGATATTGGGCCTGGGATGTATAGGTAATGGGATATTGTGCCTGGGTTGTATAGGTGATGGGATATTGTGCCTGGGATGTATAGGTGATGGGATATTGGGCCTGGGATGTATAGGTGATGGGATATTGTGCCTGGGTTGTATAGGTGATGGGATATTGTGCCTGGGTTGTATAGGCGATGGGATATTGTGCCTGGGTTGTATAGGTGATGGGATATTGTGCCTGGGATGTATAGGTGATGGGATATTGGGCCTGGGATGTATAGGTGATGGGATATTGTGCCTGGGTTGTATAGGTGATGGGATATTGTGCCTGGGTTGTATAGGTGATGGGATATTGTGCCTGGGTTGTATAGGCGATGGCATATTGGGCCTGGGTTGTATAGGCGATGGCATATTGGGCCTGGGTTGTATAGGCGATGGCATATTGGGCCTGGGTTGTATAGGCAATGGGATATTGGGCCTGGGTTGTATAGGTGATGGGATATTGGGCCTGGGTTGTATGGAATATATTATATATATTAGAATATCATTGTATATGTGGCACGTGCGCAATATATTGTAATTTATATTTGGCGTATACTGTTTATGCAATATATTGTGAACATATAGATCTGAAATGCTGTGTGTATATATGACTATACAGTGTACGGTACCACTGGAACGCATGGAAACGCATCAAAAATACATACAAATGCACTGGAACACACACTGGACTGCACCTAAAAGCCCATTTTAAGCTAAAAAAAAAAAAAAAAAACTACACCAGAACGCAGAAAAATTGCTGTGAAAATGCAAGCACTGCGTTTGCAGATCTGGTACAGACATTGGCTGAAAAAAAGAGGCACTGGTCACATGACTATCAGGTCACATGACCGTGCTCTACCATTTTTCTTTTTTTTTTTCTTCATGTATCTGTACAGTTCTGAACACATATGTGAAGCAGTGTGTGCAAACCTCAAACTTCCTGTCCCAGAGAGGCAACAGGAAGTGAGAGGAAACCTGTACAAAGTCTGGGGAAATTGTCACAGGCACAGGTGTCCCCATTGGAAGATTTTCTCTCACCTCTTTTTCTGGTGACAACAGTAACGGTTCCTCTCATTTTCTGTCTTGGTGACAACGTTCACAAAGAGAAATGGAGAGGGACAATCTGTTGAATGAGCAGCTGAAGCCAAACTTTGTTTTAAGTTTTGGATGGATTGAAGTGGGGTTAGACACCCCTCCCCCCCCCGTCAGGTTCTTATTGCTGTCTGTGTCCTCGTTAGGGAGAGTCACCCTTTCTATTTGTCCTGGGGACCGTTATCACTGAAAGTTACAGAAAATCCAAAATTTTGGATGGTCACCACAACAGGAATAGATGGGAAATTTTCCATTAGTCCTGCTTAACACCAGGGATCTTCCTCTCTTTGGAGGGATTTCCTCTCACTTCCTGTTGTGGCTATTGGACAGGAAGTGAAGGGAAGTCTCCCCAATGAGACACAGATGGCAAAAAAATTCTCACTTACTCTATCCAAAACTGAAAAAACAACCTTTTGGCTACAGTTCTACATTAATGCCTCATTCACATGAGAAAAGGCCGGCACGTGCAGCTCCGTGCTGCGTGCACGGGCGTATCCGGCAGCTCCCGGGAAGGACAGGTACTGCGTGTGATTAGTACGCAGCCCCTGTCCTTCTCTATGGGAGTACGCGGCCGTACGCTCACCCGCCCTGCACGTCGGTGCCGGTAAGCGTACTCAACTGACAGGATGGATCCTGCCTGCGTCCAAACCGGGACACCCGCACGGACCCACACTTGGGGTGTGTGTAGGGGGCGTACTCCCATAGAGAAAGACAGGGGCTGCATACTAATCACACGTAGCACCTGTCCTTCCGAGAGCTGCCCGATACGGCCGTGCATGGAGCTGTACATGCCGGCTGTTTCTTGTGTGAATGAGGCCTAAGGGTGACACAGAGCAGAGTAAGGAATTAATTATCTTTTCAGCTTTCTGATATTCACCTTCCACAGAGTGCAAGGCCAGCATTATATACACATTAAAGCTGACCTCCAGCCTTCCCTTCAATCTGATCTCTGGCCTTCCCTTCAGTCTTCTATCTGACCTTCGGCCTTCCCTTCAGTCTTCTATCTGACCTCCGGCCTTCCCTTCAGTCTTCTATCTGACCTCCGGCCTTCCCTTCAGTCTTCTATCTGACCTCCGTCCTTCCCTTCAGTCTTCTATCTGACCCCCGTCCTTCCCTTCAGTCTTCTATCTGACCTCCGTCCTTCCCTTCAGTCTTGCACAGTTGCACCGGCTCCTCTCCTGGACTCAAATGGCTTCCTCTGATGTCACTGCACGCCGGGAGCTTCTCACAATGTGCATTAGAAGCTGCGGCAAGTCAGACAGAGCCTGTCTCATTTCCTAGCTGAAGGACATCCAGCATCATATAGCTCTTTCTACTCCAGCCTGACTTTTCTTGGCCTGCCCCTTTCATTCAGTTTCAGCGTCATGTGTGTGCATTACTACAGCTTCCTGCCCGCCTATCCCACCAGCCATGATCAGCCTGCATTACATAGAACAGCACAGGGATCCGGTGATGACATCACTGGGTCTAAAATAGCGTATGTAACGAAAACATTTTCATTTAGAATGTTGCTGAGGAGGAACCAGGGAAAGGAAAATATAGGCAGAGTAAACGCTGGCCATCCATTTTTTCCCCTGCACAGTCACCGCATGGTAATCTCACCAATGCAGGAGCTGATTGATTGATTGATTGGAAGTGTTATTCATCATCATAGCATTAGATACTCATGTTTGTTTCTCTTACAGCTCCTTTGCTACAGACATGTCATCTCTGCACTTCCCCGGCTCTTCTCTAGAGATGTCGTCGCATCCCACAAGCAGCTCGTCCTCTGCGTCACCATTCTGCAAAACCCGCTCACAAAGCTCTCCCGTCACTTTCAGCTCACCTCATAGAGAAGGCCGAGAACATGACGTGGGGGAGGAGCCCGGAGAGGACGTGTAAGCGGTTCCATATTTATTAGTTTGACATTTTTAATGGGGAAAGTGTCAAGTTTGGTGTATTGGGAAATGTCCAACCAAGCCCATGCATTAGGTACATATTGGATCATTGTCATTAAAGATGAACTCCACAAACTTTTTTATTTATTTATTAACCCTTGCAGTGGGGCGGGGCACTGCAAGGGTTAATAATATATATATATTTTTTTTAAGTTCCTTTTGTGTCTAGGTAAAACAAACCCTAAAGATATACTCACCCCAAGCTGTGGGCCGGCCAGATGTCATGGCACTCTCCCTCTAGCCTGTCCCCTCCTGTGCAGCACATTGGAATGTTCCTCAGCATCCTCACGTCTATGCACAGTGTAAAAACACGATGATGATTTACTCAACCTTAGACCGCTACAGAGGAGGGGGAGAGACACCCCAGGGACCTGTCTAATAAGACGGCTCAGAGCTTGGGGTGAGCATATCTTTTTTTTTTACCTAGACACAAACGATCAATTAACCCTTGCAGTGCGGGGGGGGGTTGCCATTTAAAAATAGGGGAGACAATTAACCTATCAGCATGTCTTTTGGAGTGTGGAAGGAAACTGGAGTCTCTAGGAGGAAACGTAAGCAAGCACAGGCAGTACATGCAAAACTCTGAGCAGATACTGTCCTGGCCAGGATTTGAACCGATGACCCCAGTGCTGCAAACAAACCGCTAAGCCACTGTAAAGCCGGCCACACACCTATAGATTATCTGCAGATTTTCTCTGGTCAGATGGAAAAAGTGCCACAGATTCCTCCATCTACACTACACTGTGTGAATGGAGGAGTCCCCCACTGGGCCAAGCTTCAGTCTCTTGCTAGTCGGCCCCACTGGCTGTCAGAATAACTGAACAATGCCTGCATCCAATCAGATTGTTCAGGTATATTGACACTGGGAGATTCCTCCATCCACACCTGAACAATCTGATTGGATGCAGGCATTGTCCAGTTATTCTGACAGCCAGTGGGGCCGACT
>NW_017308666.1:126450-158880 GCF_000935625.1 Nanorana parkeri
CCTTCCCTTCAGTCTTCTATCTGACCTCCGGCCTTCCCTTCAGTCTTCTATCTGACCTCCGGCCTTCCCTTCAGTTTTCTATCTGACCTCCGTCCTTCCCTTCAGTCTTCTATCTGACCCCCGTCCTTCCCTTCAGTCTTCTATCTGACCCCCGTCCTTCCCTTCAGTCTTCTATCTGACCTCCGTCCTTCCCTTCAGTCTTGCACAGTTGCACCGGCTCCTCTCCTGGACTCAAATGGCTTCCTCTGATGTCACTGCACGCCGGGAGCTTCTCACAATGTGCATTAGAAGCTGCGGCAAGTCAGACAGAGCCTGTCTCATTTCCTAGCTGAAGGACATCCAGCATCATATAGCTCTTTCTACTCCAGCCTGACTTTTCTTGGCCTGCCCCTTTCATTCAGTTTCAGCGTCATGTGTGTGCATTACTACAGCTTCCTGCCCGCCTATCCCACCAGCCATGATCAGCCTGCATTACATAGAACAGCACAGGGATCCGGTGATGACATCACTGGGTCTAAAATAGCGTATGTAACGAAAACATTTTCATTTAGAATGTTGCTGAGGAGGAACCAGGGAAAGGAAAATATAGGCAGAGTAAACGCTGGCCATCCATTTTTTCCCCTGCACAGTCACCGCATGGTAATCTCACCAATGCAGGAGCTGATTGATTGATTGATTGGAAGTGTTATTCATCATCATAGCATTAGATACTCATGTTTGTTTCTCTTACAGCTCCTTTGCTACAGACATGTCATCTCTGCACTTCCCCGGCTCTTCTCTAGAGATGTCGTCGCATCCCACAAGCAGCTCGTCCTCTGCGTCACCATTCTGCAAAACCCGCTCACAAAGCTCTCCCGTCACTTTCAGCTCACCTCATAGAGAAGGCCGAGAACATGACGTGGGGGAGGAGCCCGGAGAGGACGTGTAAGCGGTTCCATATTTATTAGTTTGACATTTTTAATGGGGAAAGTGTCAAGTTTGGTGTATTGGGAAATGTCCAACCAAGCCCATGCATTAGGTACATATTGGATCATTGTCATTAAAGATGAACTCCACAAACTTTTTTATTTATTTATTAACCCTTGCAGTGGGGGGGGGCACTGCAAGGGTTAATAATATATATATATTTTTTTTAAGTTCCTTTTGTGTCTAGGTAAAACAAACCCTAAAGATATACTCACCCCAAGCTGTGGGCCGGCCAGATGTCATGGCACTCTCCCTCTAGCCTGTCCCCTCCTGTGCAGCACATTGGAATGTTCCTCAGCATCCTCACGTCTATGCACAGTGTAAAAACACGATGATGATTTACTCAACCTTAGACCGCTACAGAGGAGGGGGAGAGACACCCCAGGGACCTGTCTAATAAGACGGCTCAGAGCTTGGGGTGAGCATATCTTTTTTTTTTACCTAGACACAAACGATCAATTAACCCTTGCAGTGCGGGGGGGGGTTGCCATTTAAAAATAGGGGAGACAATTAACCTATCAGCATGTCTTTTGGAGTGTGGAAGGAAACTGGAGTCTCTAGGAGGAAACGTAAGCAAGCACAGGCAGTACATGCAAAACTCTGAGCAGATACTGTCCTGGCCAGGATTTGAACCGATGACCCCAGTGCTGCAAACAAACCGCTAAGCCACTGTAAAGCCGGCCACACACCTATAGATTATCTGCAGATTTTCTCTGGTCAGATGGAAAAAGTGCCACAGATTCCTCCATCTACACTACACTGTGTGAATGGAGGAGTCCCCCACTGGGCCAAGCTTCAGTCTCTTGCTAGTCGGCCCCACTGGCTGTCAGAATAACTGAACAATGCCTGCATCCAATCAGATTGTTCAGGTATATTGACACTGGGAGATTCCTCCATCCACACCTGAACAATCTGATTGGATGCAGGCATTGTCCAGTTATTCTGACAGCCAGTGGGGCCGACTAGCAAGAGACTTAAGCTTGGCCCAGTGGGAGACTCCTCCATTCACACAGTGTAGTGTAGATGGAGGAATCTGTTGCACTTTTGCCATCTGACCATAGAAAATCTGCAGATAATCTATAGGTGTATGGCCAGCTGTGGAGGAGGGTTTGGGTCTGAGATCAGTCGTATAGACGGGTAATGTACTGTCCAGGCATTTCACTCAAAGCATTATAACGTGAGGTTCTTGCAGAATGTACAGAAGCCAGTGAAGAATTGGCAGAGCAGGAGAGCTAATGAGGAGCAGCGGGAGGGATCAATAGGGCTTGCAGCTTGATTCATGATATATTGTACAAGTGAGAGTCTTGGTAATGAAAGCTCAGTGGGGAGCATATTGCAGGAGTCGGCGTAAGAGACTAAAAGGGTTTTGGCGGTCCCCAGACTGTGACTGGACTGTAAAAGGAGAAGCAGCACATTTCTCCGTCACTCATTTTACTCTCGGCAAAAGCCTGCTACAAAGTTATATTCCGGTACTTATACTGTTTGTATTTATTAATGATCACAGAGCAGCTTTGTTCCCTCAGGCATCCACAAGGAAATGAGTTGTTATCTGCCCAACTTCTTCAGCTTGTCCAGATTGTGACATTGATATGCATCCATCTTTCAGAGGTCACATCTGATCTCAAGTCAACAGGTCTCTTCAGCAGTTGAGTTAGGTCACTTTGTAGCTATTTCATGCTTAGGTAAGCCTTTCCCAACCGGGATAGCTTCCGGCTTCTTCAGGGGTGCTCCAAAATTTCCGCACAGTGTCTTACCTTTCCATGGTGCAGGCTCGCCGGTCACTAACACTATGGAAAGGAGTAACGCTAATCCAGGGAGGGCGGGATCCATTCAGAAAAGCATGGAAGTTCAGCCCTATCCAGGCCTGCCCCTCCAGCCGCTCTCTGCCATGCTGCTGCATCTTCAGGTCCTGGTGTGACGGTAGAACTCTGATGTGAAGGGGGACTGGGGAGTCTGATGTGAAGGGGGACTAAAGACTCTGATTTGAAAGGGGGACTGCCAATTATAAAGGAGGGACTCTTATGTGGAAAGGAGTTGACCCTGGTGTGAAAGAGGGGCTACTGGTGTGAAAGAGGGGCTCCTAATGTAAATGGAATCTGATGCAAAAGGGGAAGAACTCTGATGTGAAGGAGGGATGTCTGATGTAAATGGGGAATCTGATGCCAAAGGGGAAGAACTCTGATGTGAAGGGGGGCTCCTAAATTAAAGGGAGAACCCCACTTTTTCTAGTGTTTACACTGGGAACCCCTTAAAATCCATACCAGACCCATGTCTAGGATAAGGGTCTGGTAAAGAATTTGGAGGGCCATGCACATTTTTACATTTTAGACTGGGGTACCTCAAGATTTTGCATACTTTAAAAGGGTGCCGTGGCTGAAAGAAGGTTGAGAAATGCTGGCTGAAAACCTCAGAAGGAAAGAACTTTTATTCAAATTAGGATATTGAAGCTTTCTATATTCGCTTCTTGTAATCTTTTGCATGCTATTTAGTTCTTTGTACAGTCTGGAAGAGTTTTCTGATGATGAGGGAAGTGACTTTGAAGATACTATAAAGAAGAAGCACAGAAGACCTAGTGGGGCTTTTGGTAAAACCACCCAAGTAAGTCGCCTGTCCTCTTTCTACAGTTTGTGACAGCACCATGTTTGCATCGCTTGCTTTTATTTATAATTTATTTTCTAATAACTTACTTTTTAATAATAAAAGCTGCTTGAATTCTGGTGGATTCAATTTAAATCAGCTGAAATTCAGACAGTGGGTGACCCTGTCTGCCCCATTCAGCTTGACAAACCTTGAAACCACTATCAAACAGCTGACTACATAGTTGAAATGCATATATGGGAACTGTTTTACCAGACAGTGTATTTGTACCCTGTGCAGCTCATTTTGTGATGCTGGCACAGCCATATCATCAACTTTCACTGCAGTAACTCGGATTGTTTTAAAAAAAACAAACCCCATACTATGCTGATTGGACCCCGAAAGATCTGCAGCACACTGATCAGGTCATCTCTCTGCTCTTTCCTTCTGACAGCATGTCTTGTATCAGCTCATGTGCACAGTGGCAGAGCCTGATTGGTTGAGAGTGATGATCCTCCCTCTTCAGTCAAAGTTCTGCTATGTAGGGAACCTTAAAAAATGCTTATATCAAGATAAAGCTGCCTGGAGTAGAAAAGCCTCAGAACCGGTTGTAGATATGTAGTCAATTGGCAATGTAGCTTCTGGGCTTTACCCAGCCATGTGCGTGAAGCATTGTGGAGCAAAAAAGCCTGAACAAAGGTTACTGTGCCCTTTAGTTGCAACTGTACAGCCCCCTTGTGTCTTTTATCCTATGACTGGTATCACTTGAACTACAGCATGCTTCTTCTTTTTTTTTTCCTTGTAAGGCCTCAAAAAGAATCAGAAGAGATGAGAGTGCTGCAAGAGACCTTTTTGAAGCAATCAAAGGGGGCAAGAGCGCCATTCAGGTGAGCATCTGTGCAATCGGTGTTGCTGCCATCTAACTTTTCTTCATTTTCCTTCGGCTCGTTAACTCCTTACCGTGAACCTGAGCTACAAAACAATCCCATCTCTGTAGCTGCATGCACTGTGGAGCAATTTATCTTCAAAGTTCACAGCAGAAGAACTGACGTAGTCAAAGCCCTTTTTTTTAAGCAGCTTGGTTCCCCTTTTTGCTTTCCCCCTACTGGAGCACCCACTCTGTGCTTCTTTACATTAAAGATGAAAAGGCTGTGAAGTGTCTTTTTGAAGGGGGAGCTGAGCTGCTGAGAGAATGACGAGTGACATCAGTGTCTCTGCTGTGAACATTGAGAATGACTTCATCCAAAGTACCTGCAGCTACAGAGGTCGGTGAGGGCTTGATTTAATGCCAATTTCTCTCTTGTCCATTGATGGACACAGGAAGTTTTAACTTTAACATTTGGATTATACTACCTTCTACAGGAAAATTGGACACTAACCAAACAAAAAATGGGGAAACAACCCAGGATAACCTTCTAGTATGCCTGTGGGGTGAACGGGTGCAATTTTCGGCACTTTTCTTTCAGTTTGCATGTGTCTTTTAACCCCTTCACGACTGACGACGTACAGTGTACCTTGCCAGCATCGGGGCTGTTTAAACAGACTCAGACTATTGTAAAGCAGGCTGTCGGTTTTACAATAGAAGCGATTCTGGCGACTCAGTTGTCGCCAGATCGCTTCTAGAGTCCCGTGAAGGGGCCGCCCGACACCCCCGCTGTGCTTCCCGGTCTCCGTTGCCCTTCCTACGGGCCCGGCTTCTCTGGTGTCAGCGGGGAGCTGGGGAGGAAATGGACGAACCTCCGTTCATCGATCCCTCCCCGTTCTATGGGACCGGGAGCGATGCAGATTGCATCACTTCCGGTCCCATAACTGTCCTGGGCTCCTGAAGCTCCTGCTATAAGATATTGAAGTGCGATCTGCACTTCAATAGCTTATTTGGAGTATAAAGGTGACACTGGGGATCTTTTGGACCCCCAGCATCACCTTAAAGAGTACCTGTCACCACCATCTGCTATCACATGGGGGGGGGTTTGCAAGTCCCCCTATGTGATAGCAATCAAAGTAAAAAAAAAAAAAAACAGTTTTTAAAATAAATCTAAAAAAAATGTTAAAAGTCCCCCACAAGCACACGCGTCGGGTGCGCCTACGCATAAAAACGACGAACGCGCTACATATTTTGGGTATCGCCACGCACGACGGAGTGAGAGCAATAATTCTAGGGCCAGTATTTTTTGGTATCTCTAAACTGATGACCTGTGGGGGCTTTTAAAGCGTCGTCTATGGAATTCGTTGTAACCTCATTGTTTATATTGTATTTAAAAAATTGGTATTGTGTTTTTGTGCATTTAAGTAAATTTTTCACTAAATTGTAGGGTTTGAAAAGGAGTTGCGCTAATATTGTGCAACATAAAAATTTGCAACTGGCAACATTTTATTCTTTAGGGTCTCGGCTTTCATAAAATATATAAAGTTTTGGGGGGTTTTAAGTACTTTTCAGGCCTACAATGTGGAATATAACATGGGTGCAAAAAAAGAAAAAAAAAGGCCTCAGTCATGAAGGGGTTAATGCTGGGCCGCAGAAATTTGTGAAGTATACAGTCTCTGAAAAAGAGGGGGAAGCTGCACTTTGCTAAACCACAAGCCACAAAAATGCAGAGATGGCGACGGTATCATTAAATACTCCGGCACAGAATTTTCCTTGCTGTGTACGGTTTGGTTTCTGCCCAAGGTAAACTTCTTCAATATTATGGGGTATATTTAAAAAGCAGTGAATGTGACATTCACCAAACATTCACTGCAGGTCATTTTTCCTGGTGCATGTGTTTTAAATTACAGTGACTGATTTACTGGAGTGAATGTTTGGTGAATACACAGTCACTGTTTTGTAGATATGCCCCTATGTGTATGTTAGGTGTGTTTTGATCTATGATTGCTTTTTTTGGCTAGGTTTTCTTTGGGGTCTACCGTTGACGCCCCACTGTGCGGTTTTATATTATTTCTAGGTTCTTGTTGACGATTGGTTGGACAGTTATAAGAAAGACCGAGCGGCTGCTCTCCTGGAATTGATCAATTTCCTAATACAGGCTTGTGGATGTAAAGGTAAGCTTGTGTTTATATCCCGGTGATATTCTGCTACTTTTCAGTTGTATAAGTGGCTGCTGGGAAAGAATTGTCCAATCTACAGTCTTCCATTCATTGGCTGCCAAGTCATAACATTCCTACACCACAGTCAGTTAACGTACTTCATTTTAAAGAGCCAGTCCACCCAAAATTGACATCTGATGGATGCTGAAAGGTTAAAGTATATGTAAACACAAACACTAAAATCTCATTTAACATGTAAAAGTATTTTCACTATTCCCTGGGGACTATAAGCGGCCGCGCCGATGTGCATTGTAATTATGTTGCCGCTGGCAAAAGGGTATTGCTGCAGCAAGGATACTAGATCAGTGGCCCGGGAATGGATCAGCACAGCAGCTCACCGGTCTTGCAAAGAGGAAATAAGAAACATTGGTGCTGCTTTCTAATGGCGATTCCGCAGTGGCTGCAGCAGTAAATTTATAAAGGAGACCATATTTGCTGATGGTAAGCAATGGGACTTCTTTAAAGTTTCTGCCCAGAGCTCAGCTTTAATTGAGTTTATGGATCTACATATTGCAATTGTGGGTAAAATCCGCGCTTTTGGTGTTTCCTTTCAATATAATGTGTCAGCAGCAGTGAAAACAAGTGAATCCTAAAGTCACTCTCTAAAATCTCAGGACAAAGTCACTGCGCTAACAACAACAAAAAACATACAACTTATACATAAACAATAAAGTGCCCTGTGGAATTGGAACAACTTGAACCGACCAACTGAAAGGCATATTGACTGCAAAGGAGGTTGCCATCAGCTGTCTTGGTAGAATGGCTCGCTAAGTATTGTAATCTGAGTGCAGTTTGACCATTTAACAGTGGTCAAAGGAGTTTGGTGAGTGTATTTATTGTACAAAATTACTAAGGATATCACACTAAAGGTGGCCATACACTTTACAACCATTGCAAGACCGGGCTTCCGATGACCGCAATGCTGAACAGGCAGTGTGCGCGTGCGCACTCCGGCCGTGCGGCATTGATCTTACGATCATGCTAAAAACCAGCCGAAAATCGTACAATTCTCGGCTGGTTTTCTAGCATGCTCCTTAGGCAAAAGACATGCGACCGTACAGTAAAAACGGTCGCACGCCTTCCATACACTTTGCGATTATCGTACGATCGCGGGATTTCCCGCGATAATCGCACAGTGTATGGGCACCTTAAGAAATACCTTTTTGGAATGTGGAACAATTGCACTTTATATATTGCTGAGGTTAACCTCCTAAAGATAATTTTTTTTTCTCTCTCTTTTTCTAGAGACCAATTTGTGGAGTTGCACATGTGATCTGGATCACAACACATTGCACATGCAGTTTTGAGATTGTATTGTATCTAACTATAGGGGAGGTCACATACCGTGTTGGGACACACACTAGGCACTTTATTGTTTATGTATAAGTTGTAAGTTTTGTTTTTGTTAGCGCAGTGACTTTGTCTTGAGATTATAGATCTACACACCTGCCATAGTGATTCTAACAGATGATACCCGCCTGTATGAATATTGTTTTCTTTCTCATCCATTGAGGGACATAGGAAGTCTCAAACATTCCAGTTATACTGCTGTCTAAAGGCGGATTGGACCCACGGCAAATAAAAAAAGCTGTAGGCCAGGCCTGGGACAACCCCTCTTACTACCAGCCTGCCTCAGTTACTTGCTGGTGTCCTAGGAAGATGGATGTCTTTTCTCACCTCCCCTGACTTCTCACTTACCCTATTTTTTTCTAGTAACATTTTTCTCTTCTGTCAAGATTCATTTCCATGCAGCTGCAGGAGGTGTCTTCATTTTCTAGCAGCTACCTGGCACTCTCCTCGGTCTAGAGTTGTCCTTGGTTTCGACATTTGATCTTACTATGACTGGACCAGACATTGCTGGGTGTGCCTGAAAGTGCACCTCGGGCACTGCATGAGTGCTTTCCAGACTGGTTCTGGATAAGTTGGCTGCAAAGTGTTTTTCAGGTCCAGTGCTTAGCATTGCCTTTGCACTTGTCCTGTCTCTGAAGACTCACTTTTGTGAGTGGACCCTTCAGACTGAGCATCGGGAGCTCCCTCATTTTAATTAGTCATTAGGAATCTAATTCCGGCTTGCCATGGAAGGGGCTAACCCTGGGGGTCACTGTGCAACCTCCCTATTGCCAGACAGTGTTGATGAAGCATTTCTCTGCTGCTGCTCCAATAGCTGTGTGGAACTTCAATCCCAAACCTGTTTCTACTGCCTGCCGTGGTGCTTGATCACCTACTGCTGCTCAATACTACAGTCTTGAGTGTTACCACGCTTGCAACATGTCTGATTCTGAGCACAAGGAGATAGTCTGGGTCTCCCTGGTATACTGCCCACTAACGGGTCAGGGTATGCCTGCAGTACAACTTGATACACTTGAGTCATGTTATCTCTTAGTATTGGAATGTCCCCTTCTTTGAGTGCTATCTGGCTTTGCTGGATACTGCTGGACATGCTCCAATCTCAGAGGTTTTTACTACAGTCATGCATGACTCCATGTTGCAGATTGCCCAGCTTATCTCTGACCCTGACTGCAGAGGCCACAATCCTGCTATCGTGCCTTTCCCTGTCTAATAAGTGACTGGTCTGTCTGCGGCCTTGGTTGTTTCCAAGCCCTTGCCTCTGGAAACTGTCTGATACCAAATTGCTCAAGTTCCTGACTAGTGAGCTTTCCCTGAGCGGTCACATTCATTTACTATTACTCCTGAATTATAAGAGAGCATTTTGGAGCTTATTGACATGGTGCAAAATACCCTGGAACTGGAAGATCAGTCTGTTGCTACTACCAGTACTGTCTCTGGCCATGGGTCCTACAGGCCCCTAAGGTCTCCAAAACCTTATCTTCAGATCCTTTTTTGAGTTGTTTCTGTATACGAATTGAAAGCGCACAGATAGGGTTTTCGTGCCTCACAGATGCTTGGTGCTGTATTATTTCATTGAGGAATCTTGTCACTAATTGGTCATTCCCAGCTATGGGTCCAGCCATTTCTCACCTTAACAAAGCTTACACTTTCCAGTAAATGATGTCACTTAATGTTAGGAACCCCGATAATAAGGGGCTGGAAGTTTTTTCTAGGGTTTCTTCTTGCATCTGGTTCAGTCAGTAGTTTTCTTTTGCCATACCATGGCTGACTGAGTTAAATCCCTGTGGGTGATATGACTGATGTTCACATTAACTCATAGATCATAGACCAAATGTATTTCACCTTAAGTCTTAGCTGTAATTGCTTGCTGGAAGCATCCTTCTTGCTGCCTTGAATTGATGTTCTGTCAATGCACTTGTGCAGGGCTCTGTGGCTGAAGAGATGAACTAGCTTTCAAGTAGCATTTAATCTGCATGGTCTTCGAGGGACATCTCTTTGGGTCTACGTTGGATGCTATAATCAAGGATGCTACCTGGGGTAAGAGTTACCCACCTTAGCCAGCAGACGAAGTCTAAGAAGCAGACTCACAAATATTGTCAGAATCGTCCCTTTTGCTTCATTGTGCCCTCGACTTCCATATCAAGACCCCCTCTCCCCCCAAGCCTGCTTTCCTTCCACCCGCAAGACCTGGCATTCAAGTCTGCCAATGCAACTGATGAGCACTCCTTGGCATAAAGGTGTACTTACCTTGCCGGGGGGGGAGGGGGGAGGTCTACTGACCTTTGCAGACACTTGGAAATTTTGCATTGCTGATTCTTGGGCGCAGGAGGCATTGCCCCAGAATTACAAGCTGAAGTTTCCTTCCTTGCCTCTTCCTCTCTATCTCCCTTCCAATCACCCAGTGTCTCCTCATCTCCTAGCCAATCTTTATTGTGCTTTCTCTGGTCTCTTGGGTCAAGGGGTGATTGCCCCAATCCCTTTCTCTCTGGCCTCAGTGGATACCAAGGACAATAGGATACCCATCTTTCTCGAACATCAGTGCTTTCTGCGCTTTGCCTTGGAGTTCCTGCTCTACCAGTTGGTGGCCCTTCTGTTCATCCTGTCCTGTGCACCATAGGTGTTCACCAAGGTGCTGACTTCAGTGGTGGCCCTCTTACACTTTTTGAGGTATCCCAATTGTGGGCTATCTGGTCAACCTCCCCTTGAAGGTACAGTGGTCAAAGGCTCTGGAGGACAATTTGTTTCTGACCAGATCACAAAGTTGTTTAACTTGTTGCTATCACCTTGGATAAATGCGCCATACAACCGATCGGCGGCTATAGAGCCGCTGATTGGTTGTATGTGAAACAGCCGTTAACGGCTGTAAAAACAAGCGTGTCCTTCCTGCGGGTGCGCAGGGAAAAAATGCAGCTGATGCAAGTCCGCCGTCCGTCTGTTTTTTCTTAACGGGCGGACGGCAAGAGGTTAAATAAAGAGTTTGAGTATTATTTAGCCATCTCCAAGAGAAAAAAAGATACTAAGGGACAAATGAATATTTGACAAAGGTTCTGATGAAGGGGGCGTGCCCCAGAAACGCGTAAACCTTTTGCTAACACAGGGATAGAGGACGCTGGTGAACTTTATCACTCCAGACTCTCCCTGCCAGAGGTTCCGACTTCTCATCCTACTCTACTGGTTTTTATTCAACTGAATTGTTGTAAGTACAGCCTTAGAGCTGCGTGTTTTTATTATTAAATCACTCTTTTACACTATGGAGGCGCTTTCTTTTGTTCCTTGTTTCATAAATGAATATTTATTACATGATGGAGATACAAAAGGCTTTCTCATGATACATCTTGATACAAGCTGTTATCTTTGAACTGGCTTGAGTCGCACGCGGACTCGTTGGTTTTTACGCGATAATACAACAAAGAGTTTTCATCAAGGTTACAATTAGCCGCGATCCCGTATTGAAATCTGTATCACTATTTGGATGGGGTGTTGCAATATAGAGAATAGATTATTGTGGATGTATGTCTTCATACACTAATATAATAAATGTGGGTTTTTTTTCATTATGGATTTGTTGGCTCTTTGTCTGAGGTATCTCCGCTATAAAGAGGGCTTTGTTGTTATATAGCCAGTTAAGTTTTGTGCAAGAAAGCGGAAAATGTGAAGGCTGCCAAAACAAACCCGGGGGGAATATACTTATTTATGGTTACCAGGGGGTAGTGGGTATGGCTGCTTCTCTTTCTAACCACAGTCCTGTGTGTGAACGTCTGCAGTTACTCTTGTCTATGTATTGCCAGGTGTGGTGACCCAGGAAATGATGGATAAGATGGAGAATGCAGACATAATCAGAAAGATGACGGAAGACTTTGGAGAGGTCTGTGCGAGACTGGTTTATATGTTGCATACTATAGGGAGGGAAAGACTTTTAATTCCACTCTGTATCCTTTTTGGTTTTTAAAAATAAAAAGGAAAACGTGTTAAGTACAGCGGGGGGAATTTATCAAAACTGGAGCAGATATGCACTGCAACCAATCGGCTTCTCTGTCTCATTTTCAAATCTTACCTGAGCAAACTGAAGAGAGATGCTGATTGGTTGCCATGGCATTAATGAATAAAAACACAGCGCTAAAAATCTAAAGGTGAATAAATGTGATACATTTAACCTTGACCACAAATGTAGCAAGATGTGAAAAAACAGTGATCAAAAAAACTCCTTCTGCGATGTCCCATTGAATTCGAGCAATAGTGTTAAGACGAGATGAAACTTCATCAAATAAATCTGGTGAAAAATGCCCGCCCCCCCCCCAAGGGTGTGTACTCACCAGAATAAGGTGATAAAGTTGCAGTGATTTTAAATACAGCGCTCCCGACAAAGGATCATCCCACGAAAACACAATCTCCTCCGTGCTATCTGTCAGCCTGTCCACTCTCCCCGCTGGTAACCCGAACACACTGAAAACCATGCCAGATTCTGTCTGCTCCAGTTTTGATAAATTCCCCCCAGAATGTTTACTTGGCATTGTAGAAAAATGGCCGCAGATTTTGACCTCACTAGCGTTCTCTTTTGGAATGAAATATTCTGATTTTGACATTTTGCTCCTCCTGTAGGACTCTGCAGACTACCCTCTTTCACTCAGTACACAGCCTTGGAGGAAATTTTGTCTGAACTTTGGGGAGTTCTTGGATAAGTTGGTCATCAGCTGTCAGTATAATATCATGTATGATGACGTCCTCATGGACACCCTCATCTCTCTCCTTACTGGGCTTTCCGACTCGCAGGTGCGGGCTTTCCGTCACACAAGCACCTTTGCAGGTGAGAACATTGTATCACACTATAGTGGTCAAGGAGGAACGTGAGTAAAAAAAATTAATTTTCTTGAATGAATGAAATTCTCACATTGAATGTGGTTTTCTGATGGCATTATTGAATGTTCTAATGAGATTTCTCATTAAAGAACTCTGGGCAGAAGTAAACTTCTGCCCAAACTCCACCCATGCTCTTTAGCTTGGATGGGGGAATCTGTTAGTTTTTTGTTTTCTGTTCAGCCCAAAGAAGAAAAAAAAATCTTAGTGCATACCCAGCTTAAGGCCCCAATCACACACGAATCGGCCGGCACGTACAGCTCCGTGCTGCGTGCCGCACCGTACCAAACAGCTGCCGGGAAGGACAGGTGCTGCGTGTGATTAGTACGCAGCCCCTGTCCTTCTCTATGGGGCTACGCGACCGTATACCCCCTTACGCTCACCCCAATTGCAGGTCCGTAGGGGTGCGGGTGATCGTATTCATACGCCGCCGGAATGGATCCTGTATGCGTCCCGGCCTGAAAACCAGCACCACTACGGACCTGCAATTGAGGTGAGCGTAGGGGGGGGCGTACGGCCGCGTAGCCCCATAGAGAAGGACGGGGGCTGCGTACTAATCGCACGCAGCACCTGTCCTTCCCGGCGGCCGTGCACGGAGCTGTACGTGCAGGCCTACTCGTGTGTGAATGGGGCCTAAAACTTCACTTTTTATGTGAGCAAACCTAATATTTATTTCTGTGGTAAGACGATGAAATGAGAAATATATATATTGTGTATCTGCAGCCATGAAAATAATGACCGGTTTGGTGAAAGTAGCGAAGGACTTGACCCATCACATTGACACAAGCAAGCGTCAGCTGGATGTGGAGAGGGCAAAAAGTCCAAAAAACAGGGCAGCAGAGAAGCTGGAGAATCTACATGAAAAGATACAAGAGGTGATGGCGCAAAATATTGATGAAATGGTTCACAATGTTCTCAAGGGGTTGTGTACCAAGTCTGAGGTCCGGGGTACATGCCAAATGCAGTGTTCTACCCTACTGCACAGCCAGCAAGCCCCGGTCAGGTGTGTGTTGAAGAGGTAGCTTGCTGCTGGTGAATATTTAATGAAGAACTCCAGGAAAAACAATGAACCCTTGCATTGGGACTACCCCCGCACTGCAAGGGGTTAACTGCTCCTTTTTTGTCTAGGTTAAAATAAAAAGTTATACTCACCTAAGCCATAGAGCCAGCTTGTTCTTAGACCGGTCCTTCCAGCCTCTCTCCCCCTCCGCTGCAGAGGTCTAAGGTCCCGTAAATCATCACGCTATACACTGGTGGGAATTTATCAAACCTTAAGCAGAGCGAATCTAAGGCAGGCAACCAATCGGCATCTTCAGATTGCTCAGGTAAGATTTGAAAATGAGAGAGAGAAGCTGATTGGTTGCAGTGCAAATCTCCAAATTTTGTCTGCTCCAGTTATGATAAATCCCCCCCACACCACACTGTGTATAGACCTAAGGAACATTTCAATGCTGCGATGTAGGAGGAGAGAGGCTGGAGGGAGCGCTGTGACAGCTGGCCAGCAATGGTATGTCCCTCGGCATCCTCACGTCCGATACAGTGTATTGGGCGTCATGACTCTAGGATTCCTTAGGCCGCTGCAGCAGAAGGGGAGCGAGGCTCCAGGGACCAGAGTAAGAGCCTGCTGGCTTTGAGGATTGGGTGAGTATAACTTTGTTATTTTTTTACCCTAGGCAATAATCAGCACTTAACCCTTGCAGTGCGAGGGTAGTCCCACTGAAAGGGTTAATACAATTTTTATCCTGGAGTTCTTTATAGCGGAACTTCAGTACACAAAATACTTATTACCCCAAGGTCCCCCACCCTTATCAATAATCATGAATCAATGAAAAAAAAGCAGTAAATAGCTGATCACGTGACTGCTCCAGGCTCCTTCCTCCAGTCTCAGCTGGTGATGAACGGGGATCAGTGGTGAAAGTAAGGAGCACAGGAAACAAGGGACCACGTGTCCCTACTGCATCATGCCTCCAGGGGCCTGTGGCACGTATGTGGTTCGGCGTTGCAAGAGCCTGAAAAGTAATGCCCAAACACATTGCAGGTATTGGGCAGGTAGCAAGGAAGCTGACTCTGCCCTCGAACTGCGTGATTCATGCAAACATACGAGGGCGTAGAAAAGTCATCCAGAGGGGACCGGAAATGGCTTTGCGACGCTGACTGTTGCACAATCGGACGTTTAATTAGAGCCAATGGCAGTTTTGGATTTTTAAATAAAGATTAAATCAATTAGAAAGATAAAGGACAACAGTGATACCCACATGTGCTATGTAAGTTGAGTATTTATTTTGAAATAGGAGTTCTGCTTTAAAGTGTTGGCTTGGATGTGATTGGCTGGTTTGGGCTACGCTTACCATTCCGATCTCAGACACATTGCCGGATCAGGTCCATGTACTTTTCCAGCATCGTTCTTCATAAAAAGCAGTTCTTCAAAGATTTACAGCGCTCTGTGTTAAAGGTTAACATAACATTTTCTTTGTGCCTGCTTTCTTCAGCTTAGCTCATACTTGGAGGACGTCGGTAATATGATGAATACTTTATTCAAAGGCGTGTTTGTGCACCGCTATCGGTGAGTTCTTTTGGTCATTACTAAGGTGCATTCATTATTTTTCTTTGTTTAAAATGTCTTTTGGCCTGGCTGCCCACTTTGCAGGCTTTGTAACCAAGTTCTCTGCGCATCTGCAAGTTTATTTAGGCAAACCTTTCCACAAATGTAAAGTTATAATACAGCAGCATGTAAAGGAAATGCTCTGCGTTACCTATACATACCTTTTGACTGCATCCTCAAGTGACACAAGTCTTCAATGTTCTGAGATGCAGATATTGACTTGGCCTCCCAAAATATAGGACTGGCCGGCCTGCTCCTGTCTCCAGTACATAACTAATAATGACTGATTCCATCTTTCCTAAAAGCATGGTCTACCTTTCTGACCGGGTTTATTTTACACCCATTTTTCCCCCCCCCCTTTCCCACTAACATAAATCGTGGGGCTCTGTTTCCTTTTGAATGTGCCATTACTTTGTGACTTCACAAGCACAGCTGCGTCATCCATTCACAGTTCTATTTACAGGGATCTGTGAATGGAAGACTGCAAGTTCCATCTGCCACCACAGCAGAGAGAATCGTATATCTCAATGGAGCACAAGGGTGGTGACGTGACTGTTCTTGTAGTCCATTGATTACTTTCTTCAGCCCTAAAATGGTAAGTCCATACCTCTGTGCAGATCTGGGGCTAGGGGAAGAGTCTGCAGGAAACTGTGCATTGCACTCATGATACACTGATCAACACTTATCATTGTTGCAAGTGGTTGGGCCAACTTTAGACTTTAGTAAGTGAAGTCATTATTTGCATGTCGGAGCATTCTGGTTTGGAGGTCCGGGGTGCTAGAAGGCATTTAAAGGTTATTAAAGTACTGAAAAGCTAACCATCTTACCTTTTTGTTGTTTTGGCCTTTGAAAAGTTCACATTAGGGTTTTGGTGAGGATGAAGATGTGTTTTAGGGGACTTTACTTTAAAGTGTATTGCACCTTTAAAGGAGAACTATGGGGTTAAGTCTTTTCCCCATAGTTTTCCTTAGGGTAACAGGAGGACGCAAACTAGCGTCCTCCCGTCGCCCTAGGCTCAGTATAGTAAGGCGCCGCGGTATACTGAGACGCCGCAGCTGAAGCGGATCCCGACAATTGTGTCGGGATCCGCCCAGCTATGGGTACTGAGATTGCCTGGCTCCATCTGCAGCCATAAATTGCCCTTCTGCTGTTTTTGGAAAAGATTTTCGAAACTCGTAGACATCTTGTTTTGTTCGCATCTGACTTTCCCACTTCCTAACGTCCTTCATGCTGTTGTAGTAAGTAAAGAGTGGACGTAAAATCTAAAGAAGCAATGTCACCTTGCCCATACAGGGCATTGTGACAGTATAGAACTCTTCCTATGCATCTGTACACAATACCTGACACTTCCAGGTATGGAGGATTATGTGACCTCCTCCTCATGACAGTGCTTCCGTCTAGCAGCTGACGTACCTTCTTCCCCGGGTCACCGATATTAGTATATTTCAGTGTCAGCTGGTAAGGTTAGCACAAGGGGTGGGGGTGGGGGTGGGGCACTTTGCAGAAACACTGTCACTTTGCCCAGCATCTAGAGAAGGATTTATTTTTTCTCTGTCCCTTTGGGGAGATTTTCCTTAATTTCCGGTCCCAGGGATGCAAATAAGAGTTACCGTAATCTGTAGAGAGTAGAGAGTTGTCACAGAAACTGGTGTCCCCATTGAAATAATTACCTTCACCTCTTCTGGTATCAGTTGTAAAATTCTGGACTAATTCACTATCTCTGTGACAATGGTCACCAGGACAGATGGAGAGGGTGAAGCTCCTGCAGAGAGGCAAAGAGTCACACTGGATTACTGCACAGATCTGGAGGAAATGCACAAATCAAGATTCAAGAAGAATACACATGATTCTTTTATTTAAACAGTAGTTGCCTATCGCAGAGTTCAGCTTTAGGCATTTTTTCCTTCCTCTAAGCGGCGATTTCCATAGAAGCCTAAAATCTATAATTCCTATCTTTGTTGATGTTTATTATCGGCCATTTTTCATTTTTGCATTTAAAATATACCTAGGTTGCGTTCTTGCCTCAAAACTTACACCAGCTGACCCAAGTATGTCTGAATTCCTGAAATATTCTCTTAGAGCTCAGAGTACACTATGCTTTCTCTTTTAAGTTATTAATGGCTCCTAGATAGATTAATGTTACAATCTCTCTTCTGCAGTCCTGCATGTAACGTAACCTCATTGTCATTTTGCATTATCATGTTGTTGTGCCTGTAGCTGCCAGATACTACCAGCTGCATGGCGGCACTACCTATTCAGCCTGTTATTGCTGGGCTGTCCAGAGTCAGGAAAATCTCAGCTCCATTAATGCAGCAGGAGAGCCCTGCCGTGAATCCTGCCTAAAGCCGGGTATACGCACTTCTATTTTTTTGTTCAACCTGCGGGCTGAACGAAAACAAATAGAACAGATTCCACAATCCACGCTTATGAGTGTGGACAGACGAATTCCCCGCTGTTTCCGTCTGTGGGACGCTGTCAGAGTACCCAAACAAAGCTTGCATCTAATTGATCAAACGTCGTTCATCCAAATGTTTTTCAGCATATTTCTTTCGGCAGAATTGGATCTAGGGTGTACTTCTGCAGATGGATTATGGTCACCAACGCAGCAAATTTTGGTCGATTCCTGCTGAGTTGGCTGAAATTTGCTGTGTGTACCCCACTTAAAGCGGACCTGTACCCATAGCTTTAAAATAACACCAAACACAGCTTTAGGAATGTTTTAGTAATGACAATCTACAAACACATACTTGTAGATAATTGCCGGCTTTAGTTTCTTTGCATTCCTTATTTCTCTTTGCTTTCCCAATCTTCTGACAGTGGCCATGTTAATTAAGTGCAGATTACCAGCTCTCCTATTACTTCCTGGAACTCTGGCACATGTGACTAGAACATGTGACCATGCACATGATCTCAGGGGAAGAAAATGCCTTTCCCTGAGATCTCATGAGATTACAGATGAGAGTTCCCAGCAATGCTCTGCGGATATAACCTTCCCAGGATGCAACGCAAGTAGATGAACTCTATTTGTAAGTAAACGAAAAACCAAGTTTGTTTACCTAATGAATGTAAGATGATTTTAAATCCGCATGGAGCTCTGCATGCTGATGTGATTTTTAGTAAAAGGGGGTAAAGGTCGGCTTTAAGATGGGCTGTCGGTCTGTATGATGAAGTCACAAACATAGCAAATTAATAATAAATGTTCATTATAATAAATGTTAATTGGATATATTTAGCGATTTCTGCAGTTGCTTACAGTTCTGGTTTGACCATTTTATTTTCTGCCATTGTGCATAGTGATGTTCATGCTGATGTACGTGCTCTGTGCATGGAAGAACTTGGGATCTGGATCAAAAACTACCCCCATTCCTTTTTGAATGACAGCTATTTGAAGTATATAGGGTGGAATTTGCATGACAAGGTGAGGAAGAGAAAGCTGCTTAACATGAACATGGTTCAAGCATGGAGGTCACATCTATTATTCCTCTGAATGATGTTTGTGTAACGCATTGAAATAGTGCCTATCTGGTCACTCCAAAACGCGTTTATTTTTACAATGTTCACTGTAGATTACAAATTCTAAAGGAAAATCCAGATCGCTATTTTATTGTCCAGTGCCACTGGTGCATTGAAGGAGTGAACCCAGAAGTTCCCCTTGTCCATTCATCCCAAGGGAGATCACATTCACCACAGTTCCGCCAGTCCTGATCCGGAAGTACCCAAGTACAGGTCCTTTATAGCCACCAGAGTCACTTTTACTAAGCGGGGGAAAACTGGCTGTTTTAACCTTTCAGTTGCCATATTGTAAAATATAATTCCATGGCAGAACAAGGGTTAAAGCCTAACAAGCCAAAAGCTCTTTTTTGTGTGTGTGGTTGCAGTGTTTCCTCAGGAGTGTTATTTAATTGATTTGATTTTGCGCATGTATGGCGTTTGATTATTTTACTGTTGTGCTTCTTAGCAAGGACACGTCAGATTGCAGTGCATCCACTGTTTGCAGGAACTGTACATTGTTCCAGGCCATGGTGGAAAAGTGGAACTTTTTACTAGTAGGTTTAAGGTGAGAATCATAATCCTTTTAAGCCGTATTGTTTTTCTCCATTTTGGATTCACCATTTGTAGTTGCACCTCTCCTTTTCAGGACAGAATATTGTCGATGGTTCAAGACAAAGAGCCGCAGGTTGCTGCAGAATCAGTAAAGCTAATTAATCTGATCTATATGTAAGTGTTTTATCTTCTCATTCTATAGGGTGTGTGTATATAGCAGGCCTTTGGGAGGTGTGAGCCCTACCCGGAGGAAGATGAACAGTAAGGGGCCTATTCATAAAGATCCATGGTTTGCACAGCGAGTTAAGCCTTTGTCCCTTGTCGGGGGGAGGCTGACATGTCCGTTTGCGAGTAGGCATGGGTAGTCTCATAATAAAGCCAAGGCCTCCACGAGGATCCGAATCTTCCCTCCGTGTTCTGCAATGAAGAGGTCAGGTCCTCCATTTTACAAATGTCATCGATCATAGCGAACTACATCCTCATGGTCAGGGATCTAGACTCTTTCCACAATATTGGGATACAGGATCTTGCTGCGTTCAGCAGATGGATAGTCCGCAATCGTTTGATTGGCATAGTGGTCATCAGTAAAAGACAGACCGCTGGGTCATCCTGTAAGTCTACCATAACTGTTTGATCACAGACCTTCCTGAATCCCAAAAAAGGCAAAGTGCCGGACAAAACCAAAAAAATATGAGACATACAGGGCTATTCACAAAAAGGTGAAGAGTTTGTTCAATTCTCCAATCTAGGACAACATAGCAGAACTTGAAAGCTAGCAGAATAGGAGAATTTTTCCAAATTGGCTATTTTGTCCTAGATTGTTCACTTCTCCTGCTTTCTCCAAACTCTTTACCCTTTTGTGAATGGCCCTGAGAGTACCAGTAGCTAGGCCACATCTCCAACAGGTTGAGGGTATGGACTTTGTGCAAGACATATGGGACCTTATACCAATGCACAAGAATCTTGTAACACTGTTCCTGGTGCTTGCTCGCAATGGAGGGCTTGTGGGCAAGGCACATCGCATTTTCTCTTTGTCTGTGCTGTGAATGTCTTGCCTAACTCGGCTTCCCATGACAAGGAGTGTCTGATAGGTTCCCCCGCAATGCATAAGGATTCAAATGCCGTGAGTTGTCTCGACAGAGGAGGAAGTGGCGGAGTTGATATGCACTCCAGTAATCCGGTGGAGGGGACACCAAGTTTCGAAGGGAGTCCTGGGACAACCAGGAATGGTCAGAGATGAAATCCAGTATGCAAAATGTCTGCTCCGTCAACATGCAGTGGATGTTCTGATTATCTAGGCCTGGTGGGAAGTCTGGTCTCCAATCACCAGAATCAGTGGTGAGGGGGAAGGGGAGATTTCTAAAGTTTGAAATATAACCCTCGCCAACTCGATCGTTGGGGGGATGGCATAAGAGCTCGGGCTGCAATGAAGAAAAAAGCCACGGTAAGCCTGTAAGAGAAGAACGGGACTCTGCCAACTCCATAGCCCACCCAGCTCTTAGGCTGCGTTCACACCTGACCGTTTTGTAGGGCGTTCTACGCTCGACGAACGCTCTACAAAGCGGTCAAAAATATAAATTGCATTGTAGTCAATGCCCTCGTTCCCACCTCGCCGTATTTCCGGCCGTCCCTAACGCCCTACAAAACGGCCCACGCCTGAAAAGGTCCCGGGACTACTTTGGGCTGTTTTTTGTAGGGCGTTTTCCATTTGGATACTGCCAAGTAGCCTTTGGAATCGCGCAACGGTCGCGCGACTTTTTTACCGCGAATCGCGGTAAAAAACCGCGTGACGGTCGCGCGACAGACGCGCATATTACAATACGCCTAGGTGTGAATGGGGCCTTAAGCTGTGAGTTGCAGCACCAATCTACTAGTCTACTGAGGTGTGCTGCCCTATAATACAGGCGGATATGCGGTAGAGCAACCCTCCTAATAAGTTTAGAAAGGACCAGTAGTCTGTAAGCCAATCGGAGGTGTCTGCGCGCCCACACGTACGAGAGAAACTGACGGCAAAAGCTTGGGAACAAAATGTGTCGGCAGTCTGAAGGGGAGAGCCTGTAGGAGGTACAAAATCCTGAGTATAACCATCATTTTGAGCGAGGCACAATGGCCAAACTAAGCCAGTGAGTTCTTGCCTCTGCAGGAGATAGGCCCTAGTGTAGGCTTAATAGAGGTGCAAAATTCGCTTCAAATAATTGGCCGGGATCTGCTTTAATGAAAGTTCCCAAATACCAAAAACTGTATGTTGAGTCCCCTATCAAAAGGTGTAGCGTTATTTAACGGAATCCAGGTCTGAGGCAGACAGGGAGATGTTAAGAGCCTCAGATTTGAAGGGGGTAAGTTGAAAGTGATCCATAGGTGTCAAAGGCCTTCAGTAGAGGGGTCAGAGATGACAATGACTGAGAAACGAAAAAAAAAGATCAGGTCATTGGCGTATGCGGCCAGGAAGCTTACACCCCATGGTAAGTACCCCCGAAAAAGTCTGGTATCTATGCAGTCCAACAGGTCTGCCTCTATGGATCACTTAGTGCCTAGTGTGATTCCTCAGACTCTTCAGGTGACTTGGATAGCTTCTCTCCATATCTAGATGAGCTTCACTCATTGGAAAGCCACTGCTCCTGGGGCTAATATCCAACTCCAGAATAGATGGTTCTTTTTACATCAGGGAAACCCACCTTGGGCAGGTTTTCTTGTTTTAGGCACAGGCCTGGTTCACACCTGGGCGTTTTACAGCACGTAGGAACGGGCTGCAAAACGCCCTACGCCCAAAGAAGTACAGGAGCTTCTTTGGGGTGTATTTGCCGCGCATATCCATTGGGATACAGCCAGGTATCCCTCGGAAACGCGCGTTTTTTTTTTACCGCGAATCACGCTAAAAATGTGTGGCGCGACAAACGCGCATATTCGATACGCCTAGGTGTGAACCCAGCCTTAGTGGTGCACAATCTAGGTGCTGCTGTGCCTTCACCACTAGAAGTAGTGGAAGTTCTTCCTGCGACAGGGAAGGTAGTCTAGTCTCTGAGGTGGATGCAGCTGAGAGTCTCAATCTTGCTCGCACTGGTTCCTTTAATTCCCTTTAGGCAACCGATTCTTAAGCGGTTGTCTCTGGACTAAGGAGAGGTTCATGCACCTAGGTGCTTATCTAATTCCCCGTGGCAGGCGGAGATAATCGCTGCCTAAGATAATGTCTCCCTGGATTGTCATCAGGTGAAACACACTAGTTTCCTGCTGCAGGTATCCTCTGTTGTGGATGGAGTATGTCTTGGTGACTTTGTGTATAGGACCTCCTTCTCGGTAGATCCGGAGCCTTTTGAGGAAGGTTCTGCAAACGCCTTCCCTTGTTCTCTCCTTAAGACGCTATTGGTGGTACCACAAAAATTCTTGTCCCTTGCTCCATAGAAACTGACACCTAGCTACCTCCAGCGGTGTGACGTCACTCCGATCCAGCGCTGACTGCTCTGTCTCTCCGAACCAGCGGTGTCTGCAGGCCGGTGCACGCGCCCAAAGACTTACCTTGCGTCTCTGCTCGTCTCCCGGCCGAGAATCGGAACTGCGCATGCGCCCGCCCCAAGATCCTTTGCGGCCGTACGAGCAGTTCCTGATTCTCGGCGCGGGAACGAGCGGCGATAACGAGGTAAGTTTAAAAGGATTTTAAGCGGTTTTTTTTTTTTACACTTCTTGCCTATATCTACTGCTTGCTAGCAGTAGATATAGTCAAAAAAACCAGAGGGTTTAGAACCCCTTTAAGTTAGGGGCCCAGTGGGAAAGACTAGGTGTTGTTTGTTTTTATTGTTTATTTTATAACTTGCCTTTTTTAAGATTGTTGGGTGATTTCTTTACATTTTGTACAGTAAGCAGATATCTTTTAAGAATGATTATCATTAATACTGCCTCGTAAATCATCTACAGAAATAACTTTCCAACAAATTAGGACATTATTTGGACATATAATCATGCTTTTGCATATTATTATCTGTGAACATTTTTGTACCTAGAATGTTGCAATTGGCATTTGGCTGTCATTTTCCTTATGCTCCATTCACACATTAGCAGTTTGGAAATGTGCTAAACATAAAAATAATTTATTTCCAATTGTTCACACTATGGCGATGTCCGCGAGGTACGAAGACGCACCTCCTGCAAAAAAAGTCCAATCGTGATTTTCTGGGCGGATAAAGCGCATTCCGGCTCTAGTAATAGCCGCAAACGCGCAGAATCCACGCATATGTTAAAGTTTGCACGTTTTCCCGCTGCGCGGTAAATGCTACCGCTATGTGTGAATGGAGCCTTAAAAATCCAGAATGTGTACAGCACCATTAGTCAATACAAAGTATCACTTTTAATATCAATTTACAAAGTTTCTGCTTTCATCAGTAACTAAGATCGTACAATACTCTGCTGCAGGAATATGGAGACTATTTTCAGTGCCGACGACTGTGCAGGTGTTGACCACTTGGTATATGCCACCAACCGTTCTGTAGCATCTGCAGCAGGGGACTTCCTGTACCAAAGGTTAGTTTTATAAAGGGCTCCCCTCTTTTTGATGTATCTCATATTTCCCTCATAGTATCTAATATTTATATATCTTCTATTAAAAATAAAGTTATTTTAAAATGGTGTTTTGTGTAATTCTCTGACCGTGCTCATCCAGTTATTTATGGGTTCAAGATTTTGCCGACCAAAAATGTTTTCCTGCGTAATAATTTCTCTACTTTCTGAAACAGCTGGGGCTTCTGTCCTTGAAATACTCAGCAGCCTTTTTAGACAGGTTTGTGACGTTTTCCATTTTACTCGCCGTCCTTTTTCTGGTTATATCCCTGAGTCCTTTAGTCATGTAGGAGGAAGAAGCAGCGGCACACGTTGGAAGACACAGGCATCAGACATGCTTGGAAATGTCGAATGTCGAAGACACTGACTATGGCTGTATCGCTGGAACTAATGGGAGGTAGCAACATGGACCGCTGGAGAGGTAAGTATGCTACTACTTCTCTTACAGGAACCTTTCAGCTCCGGTTTTTAAAAACATGATTGGGTCATTTTAAAGCATCATTTGTATATGTAGATCTACTGATTGTTTTACTGTACACTTTTCACTGAGGCCCCATTCACACTGCGCGATTTGCAAATCGCGCGTTTGTCGCGCGATTTGCATTTTGCGATCGCGCGATACCGCGCAAATGCTTGCATTGAGCAAGCGAGAATCGCTGCAAAATCCGCTCCAAAAAGGGTCCTGCTGTAGCGACACACGACCCGCGACAGCAGGACCCTTTGCCCCATTGAGATGCATTGAAGAGCGATATCGCGCGGTAAATAGCTGCGATATCGCGGGAATTACCGTGCGATAAATCGCTCAATGTGAACGGGGCCTGAAGGTAAGCTCTGCTGATGCTTTTTTTTCTTCATATGCTCAGTTTGAACTGCTCCGGTTTGTATCAGTTTTACTTTACTTCATACTCACTGGTAGACAGTTCAGAAAGCAATGTAGCAGTTTTTTAGTGTAGAATGTTTTCTCTAGCTGTGCCACTTTCTATTGACAGCAAAGGATAATGTTTGCTGCATCTTATGTTGATATTTTTTACATCAGGTTGCTGAGAGTTGATCTGGAGGAGCTTAGTCCTCAGAGGAGGAATCGGCATGACGCAGATGTAATATTTTTTCAAAGATTGATGTCATTCTTTAATTCCAGCCGGGTGAGCAAATGCGGCGTCTGTTATCCACTATCTAACTTGTAAGCTGTTGGTTGTATGTTGTTCCTTTTCACAGATAATATTTCTGTCGTGTTGATGTGAACTCCTAGCCCTGCATACTTTTTCATAGTTTTCTGATTGGCATGGATGATCCATTTCATTTTGAAGGTTTGATAATCCAGTACTTCTCCACTGTTCAAGGCGCATTGCTCAACAGATTTATATACATGTGAGTATATTGCCACCTACAGGAGGATTAGACACCAAGTGAAAAGGAAAATGGGATACTTACAGGGTTTTTCACAAAAGGGTGAAGAGTTTGGAGAAGGAAGGAGAAGTCAAAAATCTAGGACAACATCGCTGATTTAGAAGATGTCTCCAATTCAGCCCTCACTTTCCAATTCAGCTATTTTGTCCTAGATTGTTCACTTCTCCTGCCCTCTCCAAACTCTTCACCCTTTTGTGAATAACCCTGTAAGTAAAAGCTTTCTTGTAGTTGCTATACCCCTGTACCTGCTGCATAGCTAAGTTTAGCCTGGTGTCCTTGAGTAGAACAGATCTGTCAAGCTCCACTGAATGAAGATTTTATGAGGACTTCTCTCCTGTGCTAGTTCAGTTCCTCAATGCTGATATTAGGAAAATCCCCTCTCCCTCTCAGGTGGAAGGTCATCACTATAAATGCAAGCTTCTGTATGGAATAGAGCTCTGAGAACTCTCTCAGTGCAGGGTTTTTAGCCCCTGGAGGAGTCCAATGTATCCAATCTATTGGTGATATGGCTGCCCACAATTCATTGGATTGCCCTCCTGCAAGGCCGTCCGGTCTGCCAATGCCATGGTGGTAGCCCATGTAAACCACCAAGGGAGTACAAAATTCCTCACTGCAGCCAAAGAAGTCAAACACATTCTCAGATGGGCAGAACAATGAATTTCAGACTTCCCCACAATCCCAGCATGGAAAAATTGCAAGTAAACTTCCCAAATGGTCAGCGCCTCAATCCCGGAGGATGATATCTGTGCTAAGGGACATTTCATTGGATCTGTCATCGGGGGGAGGGGGGAACCAGATGTTGATCTTCAAGCTTCCCATTTCAACTGGAAACTGGACAGGTTTGTGGCAAGATCCAAAGATGTGGGGATGCTCCAGTGCTGGCCTGAGATCAATAGATTCTGATTTATGTGTTTAACCCCTTGAAGATTCTTTTACATCTTTTGAGTCGGCTTCAGTAAAGGAGCAAATCTCACACTTAGCAGACGTTCTCTGCCAGAGAATCTTCCAGATCCATTTTTTTTTTTTTAAATGACTGATTGATTCTCTACCAGAGAATGTTTGGTGAAAATCACATTCACTGTTTTTAAATAGAGCCCTTCGCGTCCAATCCACCCTTGGGGAGCAATAAACCCCACATGTACAGTATATCAATCTGGTGTTTTTTTACTCAATGAACATTGGAGAAATGGGTTTGACATGAGTTAAATGATATTTTAGTCCCCGGATTGTATCTACAATAGAAACAAATCGTATGGAAAGCATGTTGGGAAACAAGCAGGTTGCAAAAATTGATCCAATTGAACATTTTCATAAAGATGATGGTTATTCTGTCCACATTGGATATGGTGGCAAAAACAGAAAAATCCTATCTCTATTGTCCATTGAGGGACAGAGCTCTGAAGAATTCTGAGACCTAATGTTATGCTGCTGCCGCCAGGAGAATAGGACACTAGGCAAAAAATGAAAAGCCTGCCAAGGACATAACCCCTCACCCCTGCCAGTTTTACTCAGTGTCCTCAGGAGAATGTTTTTCCAGAAGATTCTATGTCTGATGTTTGTTTCTTCTGATGAGGATGGGATTGCTCAGGCTGGTTGCTTAGTCATCTGCTATTAGGCCCCATTCACACTGAGCGACAGGAAAATTGCGCGATTTTGAGCGACTTCTTCCTATTGGGCTGTATGCAATCAGGAGCGAAATCGCTCGAAAAAAGGGTCATGTAGGGGCGACAAGCTACCAGCGACGAGCTACAAGCGATATTGAGCGAGGAGATGTGAACAGCTCCATTGAAATGGATTGGAGAAGCTACATAGAGCGATATCGCGTGGAAATATGAGCGATATCGCTGCAAAAATCGCACGATAAATCGCTCAGTGTGAACGGGGCCTTACTCAGGCTGTGCGTTCCTCTTTACATTAGTGGACTCCACAGTGATTTCTCCTTTTTCGGTTTCTAGTTTAGGTCACATAAATCTGAGCGTTAATCCTCCTGTCCCATCGCACTCCTGACCGGACAAAAACCCAAATCCAACTGGGTGGGTGCAGTGGTGACAACGGATGCCTCCGTGAAATGTAATAAATCTGAGCGTGTCCTGCACGTTTGTTCTTCTTCCTGTTTTTTGATAGGTTTCCCTATAAGAGTTGGGAAATTCCAGATGAGCTATTTTTTTGGTTCCTCGACATTTTAAGTCTCTATATCCTTTTCCGGGAAGATTTTATTTAAAAAATGATATTTTCCTCCAGAAGTTGATCCTCCAATTTCTCATCTTAGCAAGGCATTGACTATACCTATGGATGACGCTCCTTCATCTAAGGATCCTCCTGGCATAAAGTTGGAGAATCTTTCTCATGCCATTTATTCGTTACCTGGTTTGGCTCTTCAACCGTTGTTGGCTACTGTCCTTATTTCTCAGACTTTGGCCACTTGGACAAGTGAAGATGAGGCCACTGCTGGAGTTCATCCACATTTTATTAACCCCATCTGGGACCAGCAGCATACATAGTACGTCACTGGCAGCGGGCTCATTTAACCCCTTCGTGACTGACGACGTACAGTGTACGTCGCCAGCATCGGGGCTGTTTAAACAGACTCTGTTTAAACTTGTAGAGCCGACTGTCGGCTTTACAACAGAAGCGATTCTGGCGACTTACCTGTCGCCAGATCGCTTCTGTGTCCCGTAGAAGGGGTCGGACACCGCCCCTGTGCTTCCCGGGCTCCGTTGCCCCTCCTACGGGCCCGGGACCAACTTCCTTCGTGTCGGCGGGGAGCTGGGGAGGAGGTCGGGAACTTCCGTTCATCGATCCCCTCCCCGTTCTATGGGACCGGGAGCGATGCAGATTGCATCACTTCCGGTCCCTGGGCTGTCAGTTCTGGGCTCCTGCAGCCCAGCTATAGAAGTGCGATCTGTCCCCACCCTTGCTGATCAAAGTTATTGCCTATTGTACTTCAGGACCTATAAGATCTGCATTGCAATCATCCCAGATAGCCCAGACGCCACATATGATGTTGTACTGTTAATGGTAAATATTTGGTTACTTCAGCGAATGGGACTGGAAGATGTTGATATACTTATACAGTATGTATCTGTACGTTCTAATGGCTCAATTGTTTATGTGTTGTATGCATATTGTAAAACGTTGGCTCAAAATAAAAAAACTAAAGAATTTAAAAAAAGAAGTACGATCTGCACTTCAATAGCTTATTTCCAGTGTAAAGGTGACACTGGGGGTCTTTTGGACCCCCAGCATCACCTTAAAGAGTACCTCTCACCACCATCTGCTATCACATGGGTGGGCTTGTAAGCCCCCTATGTGATAGCAGTCAAAGTAAAGTTAAAAAAAAAAGTTTTTTAAATAAAATAAATCTAATAATAATTTTTAAAAAAATGTAAAAGTCCCCCGCCCCCGTGAGCACACGCGTCGGGTGCGCCTATGCATGAAAACGACGAATGCGCTACACATGTTGGGTATCGCTGCGCACGCCGGAGTGAGAGCAATAATTCTAGGACCAGTATTTTGGGGTATCTCTAAATTGATGACCTGTGGGGGCTTTTAAAGCGTCTTCTATGGACTTTTTGGGGTACTGCAGTTTTTCGCCGTTTCACGGACGCACGCAATTTGTAACCTGGGCATGTTGGGTATCGTTTTACTCGTTGTAACCTCATCTTTTATATTTCATTTAAAAAATTGGTATTTTGTTGTGTTTTGGGGCATTTAATTACATTTTTTACTAAATGTTGGGGTTTAATAAGGAGTTGGGGTTTAATAAGGAGTTGGGGTTTAATAAGGAGTTGCGCTAATATTGCGCAACATAAAAATTTGCAACTACCACCATTTTTTATTCTATAGGGTCTTGGCATTCATAAAATATATAATGTTTGGGGGTTTTAAGTCATTTTCAGGCCTAAAATGTGGAATATGACATAGGTGCAAAAAATGAAAAAAAAAGGCCTCAGTCATGAAGGGGTTAAAGGAGAGACAGTTGGCCACAGAGGGACTTCACTAAATAAGCCCCATTTTTCCTTTATCGTTTTTCATCTCTCATATCTTTCTTTAGCTCCATGAACATGCTGCATACCTCGTAGACAGTCTGTGGGACAGTGCTGGGACTCGATTAAGGAACTGGGAGTGTCAGACCGATATGTTACTGACGGAAGCCGGTGAGTTTCTATCTGTCACAGCATTGAATAGTATATCATAACAGAAATGCTAGTATGTAATAAAGATTTGGTGTCTGTTCACATTGCGCCAAATGTATTGGTTTCATTTGCTGTTTGACTAAATCAAATGATCTGTCCCATAGAACCTTTTCTTTGGCTAGTAGTATACTGTGGGAGTAGGAGAGATGTGCGGGTTTTGGGACTGGGCATTTGTTTCGTTTATTTATTATCAGCAGCCTGACTCCTCTGGATAGGACCTACTGACATTCACAGTGCCTTAACAAAATGGATTTTACAGTACGCAGTATTGTCTCAATACAATACTTGTTTACAATTTATTTATTTTTATAACTTAATTTTGGACTTATCGATTTTAGGGAGAAACATTCTACTTTAATTACTGATCTTTATGTATGGTCAGCGTCTCATTTTATTCGACCCCCCCCCATGATCATCCCTTCTGTGGAAAACGTAATATTGCATAGATTCGATAAATTGTTATCAACATAAGCTGATTGCCAAGCCCCTTTTAATGCCATATCATTTTATATTCACGTTTAGGTTTAAATGACCAGGAAGAAAGCCTTCTAATGGAGATCTTGGTGTCTTCCTTAAGACAAGCTGCAGAAGGGATATCTCCCATCGGTCGAGTTCCTGTAAAGAAAGTGAGGCACTAATAAGAAAAACATTAATGTGGTTTTTCCTATTTCTTCCTGCTCACACCTCCTCCATCTGTTCCAGATTCAGTCCATGAAGGACCGAAAGGCCCATGCAGAGGATAAAACCAGACTGAGTCGTCACATGATTGTTGCTCTACCACATCTTCTGGCTAAGGTACAGCAGGCAAGAAGTGATGTTGTGTGATACAAGAAGCTATTCTAGTTAGACACAGTGAGGGGAATTTATCAAAACTGGAGCAGACAAAAACTGGAGCAGCTGTGCATGGCAACCAATCAGCTTCTCTCTCTCATTTTCAAATGCTAATTGAACAAACTGAAGAGAGAAGCTGATTGGTTGTCGTGCACAGTTGCTCCAGATTTTATCTGCTCCGGTTTTGATAAATTCCCCCCTGTGTTTTCTACTGATAACAGTCTTCAGGAGAGTTTGGCAACATGATTGTTATTATTAAAGATCTCCACATTTCACTGAATGTGCCCAAACTACAAGTTTGTACCATACTGTATATATTCTTAAAATTCTAGACACTGAGTCCTTAACACATCAGGGACAAAACAGGACATACTACCTGACACATCCAGAAATCTCAGATTCCAACAACGGTTGCAGCACTGCCTGATAGCAGAAGATTGGAGACACTATCTCACTGGAGTCTGAAATTTCCGAAAATGGCAGCATCCCCCCCCCCCATGCATTGCTGTGTCCTGTAGTATTTAGAAGCTAGCAGTAGGAACCACAGCACACAACGGGGTACCAGGCATCCTACACCTCCTGAAGTGTTAGCGGCTGTAGTTCTGCAAGAGAGCGAAGACTGGATCACCACCTGGAAAAAGGGAAGTACGAGTAGTCTTTTCTCATCCATTCTAGGACACAGGAAGTCTTTAACCTTCAAGTTATACTGCCACCTACTGGACGATTAGACACGGGCAAACAGAAAAAACTAGACCAGCCCATGACAACTCCTAGTACCAGCATGCCTCAGTTGTATTTGCTAGTGTCCTGGAGCATGGTTGGAAAGACTTGCCTGCTTTTTCGGCAGCACATTTTTATTCCTTTGTATTTCTTCAATAAAGACTCTTCTCTACACGGCTGCTGAACTCTTCCATTGCAACTGCAGCTATCCAGCACTGTCATCCTCCGTCTGGATTTTGAGCTGGACGTTGCAGGTATAGAGTGGAAGTGTCCCCCAGGCACTGGGTTCTGTGTGCGACCAGACAGATCTGATAAAAATTAGCTGTGGATCGCTTTACAGTTCCAGAGCTACTGATATCGCCTCAGCACTTGTCCTGTCTCTGAAGAATTGCTTGGTGAGTAGGCTGATTGAACTGAGCATCGGGAGCTTCCTCATTTACATTGCTAGACTCCATTATTTCCCATTTCTGATGGTTTTTGCCATGAAAAGGGTGAACTATGTGGGACTGCGTGCTGATGTCATCCATAGGGTAGAGTGTCTCACACTTCATACTCTTTCTTGTCATACGTTGGGGATGCATCTCCTTGCTCCTGCATGCAAAGAGCTTTGATTTTTTTGATCTAAAGTGGGCATTCACCCTATTCTGGATTTCAGAATTCTGGATGTTTTCATTTGGGTCCAGAAATTCCGACTGGAATCGACCAAATCTGTCATTGCCTCCCTTCACCAGGAAGGCTTTCTGGGTTCTGTGGACACGTCTCAGATCAGAGTGTTACTTACACAGGAGAAACTTTAGGTTTCTCAGGTTCAAACTCTCCAGTCAGGGAGCCATTTGACTCTCTTCATCTTGGACCTGATAGTAGCTTTGAAACTCAGAATTCTGACATTTACACAGAATGAGCTAATTACGTTCCAAAAGTCTTATCGTTAGTTTTGCTTAAAAATACCACAACCCGAGTGGAAACATTTTCAGTGTAGGGCCCTATATGTTGTGTAGCTGACCGTTTCCAAGAAGAATAGACAAGTTGCATTTCACAATCTGAACTACTTCCCTCTGCTCCAAGGAAAAACTTGTTACAAAAGATGACATACAAGCATCCATTGCCATTATCTTTTTTGGGGGCGATCCCTCCACAATCTGCTTGCCCTGTCTACAGCCCATTTTTGGTAGTTCCTCTAGACAAGAGTCCTTTCTGTTAATGCGGTTTACTATATGCAGGGCTCGAAAAATCCACTCGTCCACTCGTCTG
>NW_017308667.1:0-8232 GCF_000935625.1 Nanorana parkeri
CCTATATAACAATGCTAATCTTAACTGAGGCTATGCATCTCGTATTCTATGTCCCTGTTGGGGCGGCACAAGAAGCAAGAAGATACAAAACACATCGTCACCAAATACCCTTGCACTAAGCCCCACCCATATTTAAGCAAACCCCTCCCCCTTTGGCAGTCCAAATCTGGAAACAGTGCTGCCAATATATGTACAATGGAAGGTGTTGTATAGAGTAGGAAGGACGGCCGACGTCACTCATGCATTAGGTTTACGTAATCCCCCTCCAGGTCCGACGCCGCCGCTGGAAGACAGAAGGATAGACGGGTGCGTAAAAATCTGAAATACGAGACTGTCAGAGCTAAAGTGTATCGGTTTGGTTGGGAATGGCACTGGAAGGGACATCTGAAGTCCTGATGGCACAGAGGCCTGAAGGTATTTTAAGTGATGGAATAGCAATTAGGCTTCTGCTGCTGAACCATGGTGGCCCTCTACCCAATGGGTGACCTTGGATGAGAATGGAGCAACAAAGAAATGTCACATGACTTTTATCAATGTATCCGCCACCCACCCATCCTTGGCGCTCCTCTATACCCAGAGCTACAATGTAGGGCCCACCCCTGGGAGGCAAGCAGGAGTTGGGGGAAGGATGACTACTTCTCCGATTTACCAGCCAAGGTGGGCACTTCTTCTGCCTGGGTCCACATTCCAGCGAGTGTACAGGGGATGATGAGAGTTATACTTACAGGAAGGAGAGCCGTTGGTGTTAGCCACGTTTTCGTAGGAGTGACCGGAGCCCTCTGAAAGGATTGACACCTTCCCTTCGCTTTCCACGCTGATTCTCATGGCTGTCACTGAAAGTGGAAGAACATAGGTATGAATGAATGGATACCCACCACGAAGGTAAGATGGCGAGTGGAAGAGGATGGTGGGAGTTATGGGATTTCCTCCTTGCTGACCTGCTCGTGTTTGCTTTAATCCCTGCTACTTGCTTTGACGTGACAACGTCCCCCTGTCCATGGAAGGCAAAGTGACAATGTCTCTGCAGAGCCCCCCTGACCTCCTTATATTCACCTTGTCAGTGTTCACCTGCAGCTGCTTCTGCAGCCTGCAGGCATAGCTGACACGTCTCGGTATGGAGGAGCATATCACCTGCTCCCCCACGAAAAATCCTGCGCCCAACAGCCAATTGCTAGGCTATAACACTGTCACATGCTACATAGAGGAGGAAGAAGGTGCACATTCCAATTCACCTACTGGGATCCTAAGCGGTCTATTAAGCCACCGAAACTGGGTGTATATTAATTATCTGCAAATTACCCAGCTGTTGCGAGAATGTGGCAAATGGAATGTTCTTGGGCTATTTTCTCTACTGGTTGAATGTTCTTCAGATATTATGGACTGTAGAGAATCAGGACAATACCTCATTATGGTCACTAGATGGCGCTGAGGATCAGAGGAAATAAATACATCTCAGTAACAAGAGATACAATGTAACAAATCTAGAGAACGCTGGAGAGAATGAGTAGATGAATGTAACCATTGTTACTATGGGGATCCCTGGATACAATTACATATTCATTCCCTCCAGTGTTCTCTAGAAGTGTTATTAAAGGAGAACTATGGGGTTAGGGCTTTTCCCCATAGTTCTCCTTAGGGTAATGGGAGGACACAAACTAGCGTCCTCCCATCACCCTAGGCTCAGTATACCGCGAGCTGTAGCTCGCGGTATACTGAGATGCCGCAGCTAAAGCGCATCCCGACAATTATGTCTGGATCCGCCCAGCTGCGTGACTGACAGCTGGCTCTGCCTATCTAGAGGCAGAGCCAGCTGTGCCCGCCCCCTCCCCTGTCCATTCCGCCAGTCAGCGCTGGCGGATCGGGGAGGGGGGACAGGATCGTGACAGGATCGAGCTGTGATAGGATCGGGAGGTGAGCGAACGCCGGTATGTGTTCGCTCACCTCCCGATCTACTGAGCCGACCTGTGACAGTCTCATTGTCACAGGTCGGCTAGAACTATGAGGTGAGTGAAAAGCACTCACCTCATAGTTCTCCTTTAAATTAAATAGACCCCAATTGTCAAAATCCCTGTTATCTAAATACAAGCTTTTAATTACATTTAATTTAGGTCGGAAGCCAATTACCACCACAACTTCCATTGCTGGAACCAACATCCCAATGCCTGGCATGCCTGGTTAGTTCTGGTAGTCTGGAGTGAGGGAATGTGCAGGGATGGAAACTTTTATCACATGTTTTGAATGTTACAGTAAAGACCTTTTCCTTCTGAAGAACAGATGTTGCCAGATATGGTTGGGTGAATTTCCATCAATTGGCCTTGATACATGGGGTGAATGTCCAGCAAATAATTATTTGAGAGTTTTGTGTGAATATCCATAGAATTGGCCATATAACTATGGCTGACCATTGAACTATGGAGGGCCATTGAACTATGGAGGGCCAATGAACTATGGAGGGCCAATGAACTATGGAGGGCCATTGAACTGTGGATGACCATTGAACTGTGGATGACTATTGAACTATGGAGGACCATTGAACTATGGATAACTATTAACTATGGATGACTATTAAACTATGGAGGACCATTGAACTATGGGTGACCATTGAACTATGGGTGACCATTGAACTATGGCTGACCATTGAACTATGGAGGACCATTGAACTATGGAGGACCATTGAACTATGGAGGACCATTAAACTATGGAGGACCATTGAACTATGGATCACTACTAACTATGGATGACTATTGAACTATGGAGGACCATTTAACTATGGGTGACCATTGAACTATGGAGGACCATTGAACTATGGAGGACCATTGAACTATGGCTGACCATTGAACTATGGCTGACCATTGAACTATGGATGACCATTGAATTATATAGGACCATTATACTATGGCTGACCATTGAACTATGGATGACCATTGAACTATGGATGACCATTGAACTATGGACGACCATTGAACTATGGACGACCATTGAACTATGGATGACCATTGAACTATGGAGGACCATTGAACTATGGAGGACCATTGAACTATGGAGGACCATTGAACTATGGCTGACCATTGAACTATGGCTGACCATTGAACTATGGATGACCATTGAATTATATAGGACCATTATACTATGGCTGACCATTGAACTATGGATGACCATTGAACTATGGATGACCATTGAACTATGGACGACCATTGAACTATGGACGACCATTGAACTATGGATGACCATTGAACTATGGAGGACCATTGAACTATGGAGGACCATTGAACTATGGAGGACCATTGAACTATGGCTGACCATTGAACTATGGATGACCATTGAATTATGGAGGACCATTATATTATGGCTGACCATTGAACTATGGATGACCATTGAACTATGGATGACCATTGAACTATGGACGACCATTGAACTATGGAGGACCATTGAACTATGGAGGACCATTGAACTATGGAGGACCATTGAACTATGGATAACTATTAACTATGGATGACTATTGAACTATGGATAAACATTGAACTATGGAGGACCATTGAACTATGGGTGACCATTGAACTATGGGTGACCATTGAACAATGGATGACCATTGAACTATGGAGGACTATTGAACTATGGATGACCATTGAAGTATGGAGGACCATTGAACTATGGAGGACTATTGAACTATGGATGGCCATTGAACTATGGATGACTATTGAACTATGGATGCCCATTGAACTATGGATGACCATTGAACTATGGATCCCCATTGAATTATGGAGAACCATTGAACTATGGAGGACCATTGAACTATGGAGGACCATTGAACTATGAATGACCATTGAACTATGGAGAACCATTGAACTATGGAGGACCATTGAACTATGGAGGACCATTGAACTATGGTGGACCAATGAACTATGGATGACCATTGAACTATGGTGGACCATTGAACTATGGATGACCATTGAATTATGGATGAACATTGAACTATGAATGACCATTGAACTATGGAGGACCATTAAACTATGGAGGACCATTAAACTATGAATGACCATTAAACCATTGGTTAGTAGATCTTTTAACCCTCATACCCTTGAGATCTGCTTGCCATAATTCCCGAACCCGCTCCTGCACATCTGGAGGTTTTGCGTGTCCCCGTCCACCTCTGAGTGTCTCAGCTCCTACTGTTACATTTTCTGTAATTTAAAATAATGTGGTGAAGAGTGTCCCGGTGCTAGAAGGTTGGAAGGTTTAATCATCTACAATCATTTATGGTATGATATATAAAGTAAATACGGTAGCGCTACTCACCGATTCCTTTATCAGCCATCGGAAGCTCCAGATCCGTATCGCTATTGCTCGGAAATACTTCTCTGAATCATAGAGGAAACAGAATGTCATAACTCATGTACATGTGACATTCTATCTTCTCTTCTAATCTTCCTCTGCCCAACCACCACAACCCCACCATCAACCTACCACCCTACCACCACCCAAGCACCACCACCACCCTACCGCCACTATGACTCCACCAGCACCCTACCACTACCACCACCACCACCACGTTTCCCTTCCCATATAACTATTCCCACTTTCTCTTCCTCCCTTCCTCTCTCTCTCTTTCTTTCTCCGTCTCTCTCCCCCCTTCTATCTCTGTTACTCTTCCTTCTCTCCCAATCTGATTGTACAATTTCCTTTAAGTCTACCACCAACTATGTAGTAGAAGGGTCTGCCTGATTGAACACAAATTGAATGGTTAGCTCTGCGGCTCTCTATCACTCCTTCTATTCTGCCCCCCACCCCACCACCACCACCACCACCTCTCCAGCTCTCTTCCTCTATCTCTCCCATTGTCTCTTTCACTTTTTTATTTCCATACATTATAAGAGAGATGTTAGGTCACCCCGCAAGAAAAAGAAATAGCCTCTCACAGGTATGTGTGGTCTTTCCCCTTCACCGGAGCAGCTGGAAGAGGAAAGGAAAGGACAGTTATTACATAGGACATAGTTGGTTATCTAATAATACCTCAGAGATCACGTTCTTAAAGAAATAATCTTGAGCAACAAGTCAAATTTATTGGTGAACTGCTAATGCTCTTCGGGAAAACCCTGTGTCCACGCCAAGATCATAAAGTCCACTCGGTTTACCTTAATCTGAATCTACTCATACTCAACACTGGAGACTTGTCTCATGGATGCTAAGCAGGATGAGGGTATATTGGAGACTATGGGGGGGGGTCAAAGGTAATCAGAGGGGACAATGCCATAGACAGAGATGGGGGGATGACAGTTGGAAAACAATGCAAAAGTACCCAATGACTTGGCCATGGCCACCAGGGTGTGGAAAACAAAACAACAGTAGGCGGAGTTGGGAACACCCGATCTGCTCGTCTTTTATGCTGGAGAACTTGGTGTTTCCAGAACATCAGAATAGACAATGCGGTCCATTTTATTGTCACCAAATGGACACAGCAACTGCGATTCATTAGCAGAGATGACGACCTTGACCATGAACAAGGTTTGCTTGCCTTTGAGTCTCCTGAATACCTTCATATGGGTCTGTCTGGTCTGTGGAGAACCACCCTGAGATCCAAATGTAATGACTTACTCGTTTTGTTAGAGGTGGGCTACTTGGACCTCTGGGACATTAGAGTCACCAGCTTGGCTTCATCCACCTTTAGTCAGAGGTTCAGGCAGAAGATATATTTCTACAGAGGTTGGGGGGAATCTCGAGAATATGTACCCGTAGAAATCTTCTGGTGTGTAAAAGATTTTCTATGTTTTTACTCCTATAAATATACTATATTACCAAAAGTATTGGGCCCCTCCCCCTCCAAATCATTGATTCAGGTGTTCTGTGACATTTCCTGGCTACTAAATATTCTGCGGTCACCTGTTACTGGTATTATAACAAAGTGGAAGCAACTGGGAACAACAGCAACTCAGCCAGGAAGTGGTAGGCCACGTAAAATGACAGAGCGGGGTCAGCGCATGCTGAAGCGCACAGTGCGCAGAAGTCGCCAACTGTCTGCAGAGACAATAGCTACAGACCTCCAAACTCCATGTGGCCTTCAGATTGGCGCAACAACAGTGCGTAGAGAGCTTCATGGAATAAGTTTCCATGGCCGAGCAGCTGCATCCAAGACTTACATCACCAAGTGCAATGCAAAGCGTGGGATGCCGTGCTGTAAAGCACGCCGCCACTGGACTCTAGAGAAGTGGAGGCGTGTTCTCTGGAGTGACCAATCACGCTTCTCTGCCTGGCAATCTGATGGACGTGTCTGGGTTTGGCGGTTGCCAGGAGAACGGTACTTGCCTGACTGCATTGTGCCAAGTGTAAAGTTTGGTGGAGGGGGGATTATGGTGTGGGGTTGTTTTTCAGGGGTTGGGCTTGGCCCCTTAGTTCCAGTGAAGGGAACTCTTAAGGCATCAGCACACCAAGACATTTTGGACAATTTCATGCTCCCAACTTTGTGGGAGGAGTTTGGGGACGGCCCCTTCCTGTTCCAACATGACTGCGCACCAGTGCACAAAGCAAGGTCCATAAAGACATGGATGGGGGAGTTTGGGGTGGAGGAACGTGACTGGCCGCACAGAGTCCTGACCTCAACCCCATAGAACACCTTTGGGATGAATTAGAGCGGAGACTGCGAGCCCCTCCCCCAACATCAGTACCTGACCTCACAAATGGTCCAACATTCCCATAGACACACTCCTAAACCTTGTGGACGCCTTCCCAGAAGAGGCGGAGCTGTTATAGCGGCAAAGGGCGGAGCCAACCCAATACTGAACCCTACGGACTAAGACTGGGATGCCAGCAGAGGGCGGAGCCAACCCAATACTGAACCCTACGGACTAAGACTGGGATGCCATTAGAGGGCGGAGCCAACCCAATACTGAACCCTACGGACTAAGACTGGGATGCCATTAGAGGGCGGAGCCAACCCAATACTGAACCCTACGGACTAAGACTGGGATGCCATTAGAGGGCGGAGCCAACCCAATACTGAACCCTACGGACTAAGACTGGGATGCCATTAGAGGGCGGAGCCAACCCAATACTGAACCCTACGGACTAAGACTGGGATGCCATTAGAGGGCGGAGCCAACCCAATACTGAACCCTACGGACTAAGACTGGGATGTCATTAAAGTTCATGTGCGTGTAAAGGCCGGCGTGCCAATACTTCTGGTAATATAGTGTTATATGAATTGTGTATTTAGCTGTTCGGATGAAGCCGCTTTGGTCATCTGGACAGCTGGGGACCCAAAACCTAGAGGACCTCCAACTCCTCTCTGTACCAGTCTGATGCCACCAATGACAAGGCCCCGGCAGCTTCAGGATATACAGCCCAGAGCTCCGAGCAGCCTTGCTGGTTACATAAGCAGATATCAGAACCTCTTGTGTGCGCATTGACAGAATGAAATGAATGCAGAGATCCGATAATCCTAAACGCATGTACCGATGAGACGCAGGACGAGCTGATTGTGAGGTAAGTCCGCGGCATACGCTGCGAATGCACACACAATCCTATCACGATTACAAGATCTACGCGGGCCCATTACATAACAGAGGGAGCTCCATGACATGACGGCGGATCAACTAAGTACTACTCCTACATTATTACAGAATTATTTCATGACAATATCATTTTTAAAAAACTTGATTTTTCTCACCCCAGACATTTTAATCTTAATTTTTATTTTTTTTAAACCCCCCAAAAAACAGTACATTACCTCTAAATAATTGCAGAGCAATTCCATGTGAAAAAAAAAATATTTAAAAAATTGTTGTCACCCCAGGAAATAAAAAGAAAAATCTTACGCTACCTCTAACTAATTACTGAACGATTTTAACAAAATATAATTTAAAAAAATTCTCACACCAGGAAATAAAAAGAAAAATCTTACGCTACCTTTAAATAATTACAGAATCATTTTTATCAAAGTGTAATTAAAAACAAAAAAAGTTCTAGCTGGAAAAAACTAAAATTTTATGCTAATGTTTATGAAATTTTAATTATGAAAAAAAATCTCCACCTAGAAAACTAATAGAAAAATCTTAAACTATGTTTAAATAATTACTGAACAATCTGATCAAAATGTAAAAAAAAAAAATGTTCTCATGACAGAAAAAAGAAAACAAAAATCTTAACCCAATTTTATTACCTTTTAATTATAAAAAAAAAATATTTTTCTCCCCCCAGAAAATGGATACAAACATTTTTTAAACTACATTTAAATAATGA
>NW_017308667.1:8423-8879 GCF_000935625.1 Nanorana parkeri
TTCATGAAATGATAATCTAGAAATATATATATATATATATAAATATGTATTTTTTCTCAATCCAGAAATTTAAAAAGAAAATAAAAACAAATACAATGGACTTTTATTAGAGATAAGGACATCAGCGGTACCTTAGACCGCCAGAGCCCAGTGGAGAAGTGGCTGCAGGGACCAGTCTATCAGCCAGGCTGGATTGAGGAACGATTTTGGATTTTGACCCCTGGACAAAATGAGCACTTAACCCCTTGCAGTGCAGGGATAGCCCCACTGCAAGGGTTAATTTTTAAAATGCCCGGAGTTCTCCTTTAAAACTGAATAATAAATCCCTCCGCTTTAACAGACGACACTTACAAGTCAGAGGCTTGTCCACCGTAACCACGTTCTCGTAGGAGTGACTGCGGCTCTCTGAAAGCGACGCCCTCTCCTCGCTTTCTACGCTGGATCCCATGGCGGTAA
>NW_017308667.1:9393-9976 GCF_000935625.1 Nanorana parkeri
TCATATTTTCTACATTGCAGAATAGAAGGATTTGTAACCAGAGTGGACCGGCCCGTGGAGGGGAGAGCGCCCTCTGCTGGACACATGAAGGAATCTGAGAATCCTGAGCCCGAGCTCACATGGATCAAATCCTCAGCCATGAGAAGGATGGGAAAGATCCCGCTGGGAGTAATAAAGTATTTGCAACGTTTGAGGAACTTGTTCTTGCTTCCTAGGAGTACCCTCAATGGTTCTATCCATGTGATACATCAATTGCCACACTGTAACCAAATAGGTCTCAGGCCCGGCGCTACCGCAAGGCAAGGCAGGCGGCCGCCTGAGGGCACTGAAGGGTGAGGGCAGAAAAAACAGGGCATTTTGACAAGTACTTGCCAAAATGCCCCGATGCTTGCGCTATGTTTTTCTTCACTTACCTTCAGTGACTCAGCGCTGGTCCGGTGGGAGGAGCTCCAGGTGGGGGTCCTAATTCAGCTGGCCAGCTACTGCCAGAGGATCCCGACACGCGCGGCACCTCAGGCAGTCGCCGGCCAGCTAAATTAGGAGCCCACCTGGAGCTCCTCCCACCGGACCAGCGCTGACTCGC
>NW_017308667.1:10002-20853 GCF_000935625.1 Nanorana parkeri
GGGCTGGGGGGGTTGCGCAAAAATTAAACTTTGCCTGTGTTGGCAAAAATCCTAGCACCGGCCCTGATAGGTCTCCATCCACTTGTACAATTTCCTTTAGACCTTCCCGCAGCTACGCGATATGAGATTCTACCCGGCCCGGATACAAACGTTTTTATATGCTCCAGGCAGGGCCGGATTTCCCACAAGGCCAACCAACCAAGGTCCGGCCTCGGGGGGCAGCAGGCAGTGGAGGGGCAGCAGGGGTGCAGAATTCCTATCTCATGACGGCCGGGACATGCAGTTCCGGGCGCCGGGTGGGTAGTTGTTTTCTACATTTAGCCCTGCTTTGGGCGATCAGAACTAAATGTACAGCGGGGAAGCCGCCACTTGTTTTGTACAAGTGATCTTGGTGACGTCGCCGAGATCACTTGTATGCAGCCTGCAGGTCTCCCATTCTCCATGGGGGGTGGGGGGCTGGAGAGTAGGGGCTGTCACTCACGCAGCTGGGTGGATCTCAACAATAATGTTGGGATCCGTCCCGGCTGCGGCGCTCACAGTATTGCCCGCGGTATACGGAGCCTTGGGTGATGGGAGGACGCTAGCTTATGTCCTCCCGCGACCCTGAGGAGAACTATGGGGAAAAACACTGACCCCCATAGTTCTCCTTTAATTTTACCCAATCAGGCTGTTCCTTCTACAACATAATGGTTGGTAGATCTGCAGAGATTCTACAGATTACAACATGGCTACCTTTGTATCCACTCTGTATAATACATCTGCAGATCAAAGGGATGAACTTCAATCAGCAAAGATGTCAGTTAAAGCAACCCTGACGGCGGGAAACAGTGCAGAACAGGATGTGGACTGTTACATAAAGCAAAATCATGAGAAAAAAAAAAAAAAGAGTTTTAGTTTTATAAAATGTGTTCCTTTTTAACCCCTCATTAACCCTCCTAGTCAGCCCTAATGAACTCCTTCTTCCCCTTCTTCCCTAAACTATTATTTTCCTGCTGATTTTTATTTATATTTCTGCTTTTCTAACTATTAGTGTTTGAGTGTTTGTTTTTTTGTTTTTTTATTTGTTTTGTTCATAATTTTTTTTTCATGGAGGCATTAAAAGAGGAAGGGAAACAAAAAGCTTTACTTCATTTGTAAATACCTTTGGCATGCTTCAAATTTAAATGCTGTTTTAAATGGGACAAATTATAGGATAAAATAAATAAAAAATATGTATGTATATGTATATATATATATATATATATATATATATATATATATATATTGTGACATAAGGAAAGGAGAAGTCATTGAGGGGTGGTATATTTCCCCTCACTTTCTGTCCTATGTACAGGACTAGCGGAACCCAAGGTTTTCGGGTTGACTTTTTGTCTGAATAATCCAGCTCGGGTTTTGTGTCTCTCACCTGGATTGTTAATTGCTTAACGATTGCTTATCCAGGTGTGATAAAAGGGGAAGGCTGAAGCAGGATGTTGCTCTGGCCTGGTACTCAGAGAGCATTCTGAGAGAGCTGCAAGTTGGATGGTTGTGAGTAGAAGGCTGCTGAAAGTCCCTTTGTGAGGGGGCTGAGATAAGCTCACCCCCTGGTAGAGAGGAAACCGGCCTGTGTAGTCAGAGCCTGAAAGGCGAGGATTTATTTTGTTTTATTGCAACCTTTTAAATAAAAGCTGACTGCAAGTCGGATTGAAAAATAACCTTTGCTGCCTGGACTATCAAAGGGTGATCCCCATTTGAGCTATACCTCCACGATAGATAGATAGATCCTGTTTCCCCGAAAATAAGACCTAGTTGTGACCTTTCCCAGGGCCGGTGGTGGCATAAGGGGGAACTCGAAGAGCCGCGGGAGAGAATTAGCGCTGCCAACGAAGCCAGAGCTAGAGGAATCGAGGCGGCACCGGAGGGAGCAGAGCCGCATAAGCCGATGTTTCCTCTATAGCGCCGGCTCCTGTCACTGGCGGAGTGATACCAAATGCACTCCGCCTGTGAGGAATCCATAGTGAAAGCGCGCTTCACTCATTCTGGTTACCAAATTGCTCTTGGAAAGGTGCGGCACCCCTGATTGCCCTGATCACCCTATTCTTTATTTAGCCATTTTGGATTATTTAATTTGGATTTGCGTTAACTTTGGATTGTTGTACATTAAAAAAAAATAAGACCTAGAGTGTTTTTTTGAGCCAAAAAAAATATAAGACAATGTCTTATTTTCGGGGGAAACATGGTAGATAGATAATGAAAATATTCTGTTATATAATTTGTCCCATTCGAAATAGTATTAAATGTATGATTCTAGAACAAAACATTCCAAAGCTATTTACAAATGTAATAAAGGCTTTAAAAAAATATTACAAATTATAACAATTATAACAAAAACTAAAAACAAAACAAAAAAAACCTTTATCTACTTTGATCAGTTTTAGTTTAAAAAGAAAAAGAAAAATACTTATACCGTATATACTCGAGTATAAGCCGTCCCGAATATAAGCCGAGGTACCTAATTTTACCAAAAAAAACTGGGAAAAAGTATTGACCCGAATATAAGCCGAGGGTGGGAAATGAGGCAGCTACTGGTAGATAGATACCAATAAAATTACATGAATAAAATAGGTTTTTCTAGGCAATAATCACTCATAGAAAATCTCGTTTGACTATTAAAAAATGATAATTAAAGTTATTGCCAAACAACCCGGCCCACATAGCAGAAGTGTAGAGTGCTGTAGTCCATAGGGGGCGTGTCGGGGGGTGAGAGCTGAAGGAGTTGATATAAAAGTGACAGCTATTTTCAGCTCAGAGCCAATGAGATCTGAAAATGAAGGTCACATGGCTGAAAATCAGGCTCCTTATCCTGGTGTGTAAGCTTCCTTTAGATTTAAGTTTGTTGATGTGTGAAATGTGAGCTCTGATTGGCTGCGATGAGCTCTAATTCTTATATTTACCTTGTGTGCATTTCTGAGATGGCGCCGAACTCTGAGTAATCCTGAGAAGGAAACATGGTTACCGTCACACCAGATTCAATGTTGTATGTGAAATACAAGCTGAGCAGTCCTGATCATACACACGTGGGAACTGTTTTGCCAGCTGGGTGAATAACTTTTGTTCAGCCGGCCTTGTTATCCCCCACCCCACCCGGGAAGGTGACACCACTACTCCCTTTTGCAGCCTCCTGTGCCACCTGCTGATGGTACAACAGTATGATGGTGCCGATTCCGGTCCAATCAAGCAGGTGACACAGGAAACCACAAAACTGCAACAGTGAATACAATATAGTAAAATATAATATGAAATAATATAATAAATCTGCCATAATTCTGTTACTTTGATGTTTGTACTTTGCTTCAAAGTAAACGCAGATCCAATCAGTAAAATCTAAGATACATTTTTAACATGTCATTTCAGAAGTTTTCATTCTTCTTAAATTTGCATCTTTCATTAAAATAATCCCCCGGGGATCCTGCCATGAAGGTCCTTGCTCAGGCACTTCCTGTTGTGACAACTGTCTCCTAATTGTGCTTCTGCGTTGTCACCCCTGTCGCATGCCCCCTGGTGGAGAGAAAAAGCAGCCATGCTGACACACATTGTGCAGACATGGGCCACAATTGCCCAGGAAGCTGGTCCAGAGCAATGGCATGCGGCCGGCGATGGAGGCAGTGCATGTGGACAGGAAGTGGCTGAAGGAGGATGGAGCAGATAACCAGCAATGAGATATATAAGTGAATGGAAAAATGCAAACTAAATGTCATCCAGTTAGGGTTTGCATCTACTTTACCTATTTCCTCAGACAGGAAACAATGTAACACTTACTTGTTCAGTTGCTCGTTAATGATCTGGGTCGGCACTGTGTCAGAGATAAAACAATAGATATACATGTGAGTGAGATGAGCCAGGAAATAATAAGAACGACACTATATGTTTATGCAATTACTATATGCAATTATTACTACAATGTTCCCCATGCATAGAGGCTCCTCACCCGCCAGGCGTTGTACAGCCAGGTCTTGCTCTATCTTGACAGCGCCTCCTGTGTAATTATTACAGTGGGTGGGATTATTGAGTTATAGTGAGTTATTACCTCTGGGTGGGAGGAGAATTCACTGAATGCTCTACAAGCACTCGGCTACTAATAAGGGACTCATAGGACCCCCATTCCTGTACCACTGGGTGGGAGGAGAATCCACTGAATGCTCTACAAGCAATCAGCTACTAGTAAGGGGTTTCAAGGACCTCCATTCCTGTACTTCTGGGTGGGAGGAGAGTCCACTGAATGCTCTACATGCAATCAGCTACCAGTAAGGAGTTTTAAGGGCCCCCATTCCTGTACTTCTGGGTGGGTGGAGATTCTACTGAATGCTCTACAAGCAATCAGCTACTAGTAAGGGGTTTCAATGACCCCCATTACTGTGCCTCTGGGTGTGAGGAGAATCCACTGAATGCTCTACATGCAATCAGCTTCTAGTAAGGTGCTTCATAGACCGCCCGTCCTGTACCTCTGGGTGGGCAGAGAGTCCACTGGATTCTCTACAAGCAATCAGCTTCTAGTAAGGGGCTTAAAGGACCCCCATTACTGTAACTCTGGGTGGGAGGAGAATCCACTGAATGCTCTACATGCAATCAGCTACTAGTAAGGGGTATCAATTACCTCCATTCCTGTACCTCTAAATAGGAGAAGAATCCACCGAATGCTCTAGAAGCAATAAGCTTCTAGTAAGGGGTTTCAAGGACCCCCATTCCTGTACCTCTGGGTGGGGGGAGAATCCATCTACTAGTAAGAGGCTCAAAGGACTCCCATCCTATACCTCTGGGTGGGAGAAGAATCCACGGAATGCTCTACAAGCAATCAACTATTAGTAAAATGCTCAAATGACATCCATTCCTATTCCTCTAAATAGGAGGAGAATCCACTGAATGCTCTACAAGCAATCAGCTACTAGTAAGGGGGTTAACTGACCCCCTTTACGGTACCGAACGGAGTGGTTCACCAAGCAAGCGAATCACATGAAACATCCGATTGCCCAATTTACTGCAAACCCCGTTTCAGATGAATCACCCATAATAACCGCTCTCCTCGGCATGCGGATTGGAGGATCAGCTCTGAGCATCAGATTGTACTTTCCTGAGAACTTTACATTCACAGCTCAGGATGCTCTGAACACACCATCGCTGTTCTCTACAGATTTCCGCCTGAAGGTAGCAGCGAGCGGGGAGCGAGCAGAGCAAAGTGGTGAGCTTGGTTTCCTGTCGGCTGTTTGACTCACGCTGCTCTTTGAGAATGAAAACCGAATAGAGACGAGGTATAATTAAAGTGCATGTACACCCCAACAATCACCTTCTCTTGTTCAGTCCCATGAGTGCAAAACGATGCTTTTTGTTCCTGCCGGAGATCCAGTCAGCACAGAACACCCCCCATCATGCTATGGAGATGAGGGGAGGGCAGGTTTTGGAATCCTAACCCACTTCCTGTTCTAAGGTGACAGCTCTGATCCTTCATAGATAAAGTGTAGCGTTGTCACCCTAGGACAGGAAGTGTGTTACTGGAAGGATCACCAGGTAGAAATGAAGGGATAAAAAAAAACTAATGCAGCCATATGTTGTTTTTGTCATTGGGTTCAGATACACTTATAATAGCTGCAATAGGACACTGCGGATCGTTTTGACTTTGGACCAATGGGTCAAATTTGACCCCATTTCTCAAATTTTTCTTACTGCTGGAAAATGTTGAGTAGACTTGTTGTGCCTGCTGTGGATGACACATGGGGGGCTCGTTCATAAAGGTTCTATCCAGTATATGGCCGGGCAGATGCCATTTGCTCGACACTAGTGACCCCTAGATGGCGCTGACGAGTATAGGAATACTCGACAGGGCCGTCTAGGGACGCTGGTGCCACGCGAATGGCAGACCCGGGCGGAACGCCATTTATAAAGGAACCCCATGGAGTCCTTATACACTTATGTACAGTATATGAGACCTCACTGTGCTCTCTGGCCATAGGAACTACAACTTACCTGGTCACCTGCTGCCCCTCCCGCCTTTCACAACAACTATGGCAGAGCCAGCATTGGTCTAAATATAAGCAAGTGGGGTGATAAAGCTGTTTTCTGATTGGCTGCTCCTAACTGCTGGGCAGAACTCCATTTATAAAGGAAACCCTTGGAGTCCTTCTTTTGTACACTTATGTATATGAGACCTCACTGTGCTCTCTGGCCATAGGAACTACCACCTACCTGTGTCAGTCGCCTGCTGCCCCTAGAGCTTTTCACAGCGACTATGACAGAGCCAGCATTGGTCTAAATGTAAGCAAGTGGGGTGATAAAGCTGTTTTCTGATTGGCTGCTCCTAACTGCTGGGCAGAACTCCATTTATAAAGGAAACCCTTGGAGTCCTTCTTTTGTACACTTATGTATATGAGACCTCACTGTGCTCTCTGGCCATAGGAACTACCACCTACCTGTGTCAGTCGCCTGCTGCCCCTAGAGCTTTTCACAGCGACTATGACAGAGCCAGCATTGGTCTAAATGTAAGCAAGTGGGGTAATAAAGCTGTTCTGATTGGCTGCCCGGAACTTCCTGCAGACCACCAAACTCTTCTTTATTAAAGCCACACTCCATTAATAACTTCCATTACAGTTTTATGGGGTCCTACTGCCACAGCCACTAGAGAGCCAAATATTATATTCACCCTTCCCAAAGGGATTCCCCATCATGTCAAAAAACATTGAATTGTAGAGTCCAGCTGCGAGAGAACGGCACCTTTAATATGGCCTTGGGAAACGGGGAGGGGCGGTGACAACTGAAGGAACACTCAATGGACCAGATAGACTACGGTTGGGTCGCCAAATATTAAGCACAAGCAACTTGCTTTTTGGTTGCGCCAGTTAAATATTTCAATTTGATGGATATGAAAAGAGAGATGAGACCAAAAAAATCCCAAGTGTGACTTTGCCAACAAAAAGTCTGCGCCAAATATTGATGCACCCCGAAAATGGGAAGCAATAGAGGTGTGTGTGGTAGTGCGCCAAGAGGATGATGAGGACAGTTCCAGGTTCTACTATTCTCCAAAGTAACTGTATGCTCTGCAACATAATAGTTTATTTGACGTGTACGGCGCCAACATGATGTCACGTGTGACAATTCGCATTCCCTCAACAACCGCCAATCCTGCTTTATCTGGCCCAGTGTCTGAGAAGGAAACGAGAAGTCACCATTACTTTTACTAGAAATGGCTGGTGATGACCTAAGCACTGACATGTGAACGTTCCTCGAAGCATAGCAAATGTCAACTTACGTTCTTCAAAGTCGTCTTCGTAGTCGTCATTCTCTCCTATAGAAGGGAAGTCAGATTATTCCAACAGCAAAACAATGACAAGAGACTCAGAACATTTTGTCTATATCACCATATAATTCCAGATAAACCTCTCCAACAACTCTGTGCTGACCTAGACCTGTGCAGACCAAGACCTGTACTGACCTAGGCCTATGCTGACCAAGGCCCATGCTGACCAAACCTGTGCAAACCAAGACCTGTGCTGAACAAGACCTATGCAGATCAAGACCTGTGCAGACCAAGACCTGTGCTGACCAAGACCTGTGCTGACCAAGACCTGTGCTGACCAAAACCTGTGCTGACCAAGACCTGTGCTGATCAAGACCTGTGCTGACCAAGATCTGTGCTGACCAAGACCTGTGCTGACCAAGACCTATGCTGACCAAGACCGGTGCTGACCAAGACCTGTGCTGACCAAGACCTGTGCAGATCAAGACCTGTGCTGATCAAGACCTGTGCTGACCGAGACGGGAACCCCTGCTGAAACCAGTTCATTGGTGATCAGTGAGAAGAATTATTATTATTATTATACAGGATTTATATAGCGCCAAAAGTTTGCGCAGCGCTTTACAATATAATATTACAATCACAATACAATTCAAGACAAGATGGTGAGGAGGGCCCCGTCCCTGAGGGCTTACAATCTAAAAGGGAGGGAGAAGTGATACATGAGGAGGTAGCTGTGTGGGGATGAATTGTATGAGAATGTGATGGTTGAGTGGTTGAGTTGAGGTGGGATCGGCTTCCCTGAAGAGATGAGTCTTTAGGGAACGCCTAAAGGCAGTCATGGTGGGAGATAGATAGTGCTTGCAGCATTTTGATCGCACCGCACCGGACCGCAGGCACAATGTGCCTTGTGATCCCGTGCGGGGAATCGCATTGCGGCTAGAGGGCGCCCGCCACACCCCCTCCTGCCCAACTAAAAAGTGAGCCGGCTGCAATGCGAGGCAGTGCGTTCTGGCCAGAATGGGGCTGGAATGCGCTGCAACTAGTGTGAATGGGCCCTTACATTGGTGATCAGGGAGAAGAGTGCTCCATACATTGGTGATCAGGGAGAAGAGTGCTCCATACATTGGTGATCAGGGAGAAGAGTGTTCCATACATTGGTGATCAGGGAGAAGAGTGCTTCATACATTGGTGATCAGGGAGAAGAGTGCTCCATACATTGGTGATCAGGGAGAAGAGTGCTCCATACATTGGTGATCAGGGAGAAGAGTGCTCCATACATTGGTGATCAGGGAGAAGAGTGCTCCATACATTGGTGATCAGGGAGAAGAGTGCTCCATACATTGGTGATCAGGGAGAAGAGTGCTCCATACATTGGTGATCAGGGAGAAGAGTGCTCCATACATTGGTGATCAGGGAGAAGAGTGCTCCATACATTGGTGATCAGGGAGAAGAGTGCTCCATACATTGGTGATCAGGGAGAAGAGTGCTCCATACATTGGTGATCAGGGAGAAGAGTGCTCCATACATTGGTGATCAGGGAGAAGAGTGCTCCATACATTGGTGATCAGGGAGAAGAGTGCTCCATACATTGGTGATCAGGGAGAAGAGTGCTCCATACATTGGTGATCAGGGAGAAGAGTGCTCCATACATTGGTGATCAGGGAGAAGAGTGCTCCATACATTGGTGATCAGGGAGAAGAGTGCTCCATACATTGGTGATCAGGGAGAAGAGTGCTCCATACATTGGTGATCAGGGAGAAGAGTGCTCCATACATTGGTGATCAGGGAGAAGAGTGCTCCATACATTGGTGATCAGGGAGAAGAGTGCTCCATACATTGGTGATCAGGGAGAAGAGTGCTCCATACATTGGTGATCAGGGAGAAGAGTGCTTCATACATTGGTGATCAGGGAGAAGAGTGCTCCATACATTGGTGATCAGGGAGAAGAGTGCTCCTTACATTGGTGGTCAGGAATGCACTCTTACAGACAGCAAAAAAGATGATTGGTGTCATGCTGCTGACTCTGCCCACCCCACAACCACCCAGGTACTATCAGACGGGAGGTCAATCATCCACAGCTCCAGGAACCCCTAAGAACCTTTGGTGGAACCCTGGTTGGGAATGTCCGGTCTATTGTAATACATTGTACAGAAGCATTCTATCCTTTACTATGCATTGAAGAGTGAAACATTCTTACCTGTTGCTGCAACAGTTCTGAAAATAGAAAGAAGATGAACATAAGGAAACAGCGAAGACCTTTGATGTGTGATAGATGTGTATACAGATTAGCTTTATATACTCTGCAGAGGCAGATAGACAACAATCACCACCAAACACACATCGTATATATATATATATAATAGTGACCTCTAACGACCATTGAAAACATGCATTTCCCGGGTCTGGGGCCCAAATAGTATCAACACCACTACGGTCAGGCAACAAGCATTTTTTAAAGGAGGTCAGCAGTTGCATCCCAACTAATCTCTCATGATGGGGTAATCCTGCCTGCTAGTAGCTGGGACTGGTAGTTCTCTAAGACCTGCTGATGGCTTGTCTGTACAAATCCCCTGGAGAGCCTGTTAAAGGGATCTACCATACTCCAGCTTAGCCTAGATGTACAGCCCCCCGCTTCCCCACACTTTCATTCCACGAGGTTATGTTGCACATATATGTGGCTGTGAACGTGCAAAAAGTCCAGCCAAACTGTTTTTGTTTCAAAAAGATTTTTTTTAAATTGTCCCTTATTTCCTATAAGGTCAGCAGAACAGGAAGTTACAAGATCTATCCCAGTGGGGACATCTGGTCACCGGAACAGGAAGTTACAAGACCAGAACAGGAAGTTACAAGATCTATCCCAGTGGGGACATCTCGTCACCTGAACAGGAAGTTACAATATCTATCCCAGTGGGGACATCTGATCACCGGAACAGGAAGTTACAAGATTTATCTCAAGGGGGACAACTGGCCACTGGAATAGGACGTTACAAGATCTATCCCAGTGGGGCCATATGGTCACCGGAATAGGAAGTTTCAAGAGCTATCCCAATGGGGACATCTGGTCACCAGAATAGAAAGTTACACTGGGATGGATCTTGTAACTTCATTGGAACAGGAAGTTACAAGATCTATCCCAGTGGGAACATCTGGTTACCAGAATAGGAAGTTACAAGATCCATCCCGGTGGGGACATCTGCTCACCGGAACAGGACATTACAAGATCTATCCCAGTGGGGACATCTGATCACCGAAACAGGAAGTTACAAGATCCATCCCAGTGGGACATCTGGTCACCGGAATTGGAAGATACAATTTCCATCCCAGTGAGGACATCGGGTCATTGGAACAGGAAGTTACAAGATCCATCCCAGTGGGGACATCTGGTCACCGGAATAGGAAGTTACAAGATCCATCCCAGTGGGGACATCTGGTCACCGGAATAGGAAGTTACAAGATCCATCCCAGTGGGGACATCTGTTTCGGTTTTATCTGTCGAAGACGGGACTTCCTTTCACTTTGGGAGGTTTCCTTTAACCTCTTGACTTGACAGCAGGACAGGAAGTGGTGGGAAATCTCCCGAACCAGGA
>NW_017308667.1:21115-25657 GCF_000935625.1 Nanorana parkeri
CAAGATCTATCCCAGTGGGAACATCTGGTTACCAGAATAGGAAGTTACAAGATCCATCCCGGTGGGGACATCTGCTCACCGGAACAGGACATTACAAGATCTATCCCAGTGGGGACATCTGATCACCGAAACAGGAAGTTACAAGATCCATCCCAGTGGGACATCTGGTCACCGGAATTGGAAGATACAATTTCCATCCCAGTGAGGACATCGGGTCATTGGAACAGGAAGTTACAAGATCCATCCCAGTGGGGACATCTGGTCACTGGAACAGGAAGTTACAAGATCCATCCCAGTGGGGACATCTGGTCACCGGAATAGGAAGTTACAAGATCCATCCCAGTGGGGACATCTGTTTCGGTTTTATCTGTCGAAGACGGGACTTCCTTTCACTTTGGGAGGTTTCCTTTAACCTCTTGACTTGACAGCAGGACAGGAAGTGGTGGGAAATCTCCCGAACCAGGACACGTATGATAAACCCGGCAGAGGACCCAACCCTTTAGTTCCTTGGAACTTTGTCTTCAAAAAAGTTTTTTTTTTAAGGTACAGTTTAGTAAATTATGATGAATTCATCGGAAACAAAAGTTACCTTCTTGGTATCGAGGATAGGGGTCAGGTTCAGGACTTCTGTGGGAAGAAAACACAAAATGACCGATACAGATACATTTGAATTGCAACCTATAAAAAAAAGAAAACTGACACAGACACCAGATCCATGGAATGGTAAGCTGCCATATATTATATTTTATGCTCTTGGGTTCAGATAAACTTTAAATGTTGTAGAAATTCCATGCAAATGATTTCCTTCTTAGCAATCTCCTCATCTGTAGCACCCCCGTAGTCCAGCATAGCCAGGATCTGCATGGTGACAACAGCACGGCTTGAATGTGTTACATTAAACTCGCCCATCCATACTGTGTACTGCCGGCCCAATAGTGTTATAGAAGGACCAGGCGATGATATCATGGCAGCTATGCGAAGCCCGCCAATAAGGGTAATTGAAGAGCAGCCAGCTATGTTACAAGATTGTGCTTGCAGTGCAGGTTTGGGGAGGGGTGGTGCTGGGAGCTGGTGGTGCAGGTCCGGGGGGCTGGAGGGAGGTCAGAAGGGGCGTGCACGGCACCACTATATGGCGTCCCACCCAGCTCCCATTTCGTGTGCACCTTACTGTATAACTGGTGACAAATTGTTGAGTGCGTTTGTCATTTGTTTTGCTTGACCGATTTTGTGCAGCGACGCATGGGGGTTCTCAGCTGCCATTGGGATGTGCGGGATCCCTTGTGTGTTTCTGTGCTTTTAAGTAGGCTGGGCTTCCTCCTGACAAACCTGCACCCAATTTGATATCTTCTGTCCCCAGAGTTAGGACCGCACTATAAGAGGTGCCTTGGCGCGGCAGTGCGGCTTTCACATCCTCTGCAGAAGACGTGTATCCAAACCTCTGTTATTAACCTCAGTGGTGAGACAAGTTGTTTTACATGCTGGTTTGTGAGTGTGCCATGATACCTTTCTACTGTTCCAAAATGGAAGCATAAAAAGTGGTAAAAGTTGCATAAAAATGGTTTTAAGATACACATTACAAGTATTTAAAAAACGTACACAAAGAAACACAAATACTAGCGCTTCCGTTAAAATAGTATTTATTAGAGATTATTAGAGGTTTTCACTTACGGCGGGGGAGGGCGGCGTTCGGCACCTGCACGTGACTTATCTGCAAAGGGATAAACCGATGCAGTTAGATGATTTTCAGTCAGACCGAGGCAACTGCAAAGCAAGCTGCTCTTTGGCTAGCCCGTAGTGCTCTGGGGATCCCCTGTTGTGTGTTAAATGTTTCCTTGCAAAACAAAGCTTGAATTTATAGATAAATATATATTTACACTTACAAACACAACTTAAAACAATGAACGACCAAATGGAATTGACCCAAAGCCAAAGCCAAGATAGTTTCTTCTTAATAGGACATCATTCATATGGTGAATTTGCTTTAGCGTTATGCTGGATAATATAGTATTTAACCTTCCTATATTCACCATCATATGCTTGGATTCTGCAGAATTTCAAGAGAAACAAATCCTCCACTCTTATATATTATGTTATAATAAACATGATATGTCCATACATAAGCAGTGCCAGATTTCATATTTGCTGTTTTAAAAATGATTTTACATTCGGAAAAAAAAAGAAATTATATATATTACAAGACTTAGCTACAGCATGGTACCAAAGGTTCGGATGGGGGCAACCAAGGGAGACCAAGACTAGCTACAACACGATCCCAAAGGCTCAGATGGGGGAACCAAGGGAGACCGAGACTAGCTACAGCATGGTACCAAAGGTTCAGATGGGGGCAACCAAGGGAGACCGAGACTAGCTACAACACGATCCCACAGGCTCCGATGGGGGAACCAAGGGAGACCAAGACTAGCTACAGCACGATCCCAAAGGCTCAGATGGGGGGAACCAAGGGAGACCAAGACTAGCTACAAAACTATCCCAAAGGCTCAGAAGGGGGAACCAAGGGAGACCGAGACTAGCTACAACACGATCCCAAAGGTATTTTTGGGAGGAGCCAAGGGAGACTGAGACTAGCTACACCATGATCCCAAAGGTTTAGATGGGGGGAACCAAGGGGGACCGAGACTAGCTAAAGCTCTTCCTGTGCATCTGACAGTCAGATGTCTTAGAATGTAGATTTTGGAGGATCAAGGTTAAACATACAATACTGGATCTGTACAATCTTTACATGCACACTGATTTTCTGTAATTGTTGCCTCAACAACTTCCCTAGTGGGTCCCCTCCCATTCCGTGCCCCATAGCAGCAGTGTGGGCTGCTTTGGATATAGTAATGCCTAAGAAAAGTTCTGGACAGCAGGGGTAATAAATGATGAAACTGCACCCACAGCAGCACTGCAGCCTGTGGGAATACATTGTAGGTCGGGGAAACCTGAAACCTGTTTCTTGTACAGTTCTTCTTCTTTTTTTTATTATTATTATTAGTTTTAATTTTTTTAATCATTTCCCTTTTAGCTTCTGTTTTTGTATGTTTGTGTATTGATTGCTTCCACATATTGTGTATTCCCTATTATACATTCTGACAAATTTTACTTTAACAAAACATATACTGGCGGTGAATTAATCAATCACTGTCATTTAAAGCGCATGTACCAGGAAGTGTCACCTGCAGTGAATGTCATTTTACTGCTTTATAACTATACCTCTATGTCATAGGGGTATAGTTCAGCTCACCAAGTACAATGGCCTTTAGCAGCAGATTCGTTTGGTGGTCAAGGAGTTGCATTAAAAGTTTTTGTCTTTTTAATAACTGCTTAAGTATATAAACCGGATATACCCCTTAATGAGTCATAAGTGACACTTCTACTCAATGGCAATCATGGTGGACATGTGAGTTCAAGAGGCAGTCCAGCCTGGTAGACACAGTTTGATGCCACCAAGGTATTGAAGATTTTAGGGCTGGATTGTTCTATTCGTGTTGCCCACCCAGCCTGTGTCCTGCGGTCTGTCCAATCTGTCCAGTCCCAAACTACCAAAAGCACTTTAAAAGTAAAACCAGTCCCTACACTCTGTTCAAAGTGAAAGAAAAAACTAAAAGTGTGGGTTGTGAGACATATACAGGGTTACTCACAAAAGGGTGAAGAGTTTGGAGAAGGCCGGAGAAGTGAACAATCTAAGACAACATAGCTGAACTGGGAAGTAAGCCAAATTGGAGAATTTCTCCAAATCAGTTATGTTGTCCTAGATTGTTCCCTTCTCCTGCCTTCTCCAAACTCTTCACCCCTTTTGTGAATAACCCTAAGAGAAGTAAGCCAAGTTTTTTGGTAGTTTGGACCGGATTTAATTCATTTTAAGAAAATATTTGTATGCGCTTGAAACTTGGTTGGATAAGAAGTCCTCGTAAATGGTCCTTCAGGTGATTGGGTCAGATAACTATGAGTGTCATTGATGTCCAACTTTCAAATGTTCTCATTAGAGCACTTGGTCTCCTATAAACCAAGTATACTAAGCATGTATATAATGTACTACTACAAAGTATACTTACGTTGTCGGCAACCGGCACAACCAAGGAGGAAAGCCATTGCAGATATTCCCAGGAGACCAACAATCCAGGCAGGAGAAGCAGTCAGGACATCGGTAAAAATAACAGCCATACACTTCACCGTCTTCTTCCACCTTTGTCTCAACGGTCTCCACGTTTTCTAACACATTGTTCTCCTGCTTCAGCTTTATATCGAGTCTTTGTCCTTCCTAAAAGTCTTCTGTCCACCTAACCCAACACTCCTAGAATATTGTTCTCCATCTTCAGCTTTATATTGAGTCTTTATCTCTCAGAAAAGTCTCTCGAACCCCTGACCGAGAACTTCTTGGACCTCAGATTTCTTGAGGTTTCAATTTTGGTTCCAGTGACACATCCAAAGCTCTTTTGGTTCTTCAAAACCTTTTCCTCTTGATGCCCCCTCCAAGTTCCTCAACTTCTCCTTCAGATCTTCTCCAGCTTTTCTCAGGATTCCTTTCATAACCCCCCCCCC
>NW_017308667.1:26437-28738 GCF_000935625.1 Nanorana parkeri
CCCAACTTTCCCGCTCTGTACGCTGCCCACAGGTCCTGTAGAGGTATTATCAAGAAAACGTACGCTGTAGTCTTTTCTCTCTCCACCCCCAGAGGTGAGTCACATCAGCTTGTGAGGCCCACGCTGTATAGGAACCCACCGAAACCACACAGGACAGGATGCTGACTCCATCATAGGCCACTGTGATCTGCTCTACATTCAGCAGCCGACGCTCTGACAGTGACTCCTCGAGAAGGGAGAAGAAAGCACAAGCTGTGGCTGTTACATATTATGGCAGCTGTTACTTTTGGATTTTTTGAGTTTTTTTTACATTTCTGGCCTTGATACATGGGCCCAGGGCTAGGACAGGCTGACTGTGTTTCTGTAGTTACTCTGGTGGTTTTCTGCAGACTCGGCCATACACCTCTAGATTCCCTATGGTCAGATCGAAAAAGTGCAACAGATTCCTCCATCTACGCTAAACTGTGTTTATGGAGGAAAACTCCCACTGGGCCAAGCTTCAGTATCTTGCTAGTTGGCCCCGCTGGCTCCCTAAATACCTGAACAATGCCTGGATCCAATCAGATTGTTCAGGTATTTTGGAAGCCAGCGGGGGCCAACTATCAAGATACTGAAGCTCAGCCCAGTGGGAGTTTCCTTTGTCCACACAGTTTATCTGCAGATAATCTATAGGTGTATGGTAGGGTTGCCACTTTTTTTTTCAAGTGAAACCCGAACACGGACATTTTTTTGGGGAGAATGAGTCACAACTTATTCATATGTAAATATCACAGTTGGGACTATTTTCAGTGGTGGCCCGGTAGCCCCTATCTTAATTTTGGTTGCCCCTGTCTGCCTGACATCTTGTGTCCTGGTTTCTGCTGCCATGAAACCCGAACACAGCATTCAAAACCCGGACTGCCCGGGTTCAATCCTGGACAGGTGGCAACCCTAGTGTATGGCCAGCTTAAGTTAGACAGTGCAATGAACTTTCGTGCTGAGTGAAACTCGGTCACAGGATAAAGGCTTTTTTAATGCCCAACTCGATCCCATCCACCTTGACAGAAGCCACCTTGGGAAAGGCCACTCTCCACATTTCATTGAGTTGCCATGCCACAATGCTTGGCCAGGAAGTAGAGGGCAAGGAGGAGACGTGGGCAGAAGGCAAATACGGTATTTCACATGTCAGGAGATCTACTACAAAAAAGACAATTAAACAGTATATATACCTACTCTATCTATCTATATACTGTATATACCTCCTATATATACATGTGTGTGTGTATATATATATACAATTTCTGATTATAGTGATTTTGTTCACTTAATGCGACAAACTGGATTTAAACAGAAAGTCAGTTTACAGTGACAACCTATAAAGCTTTAATCTACAAAAAAAAAGACAAAATTCTATACAATGACATGAAAATCATAAACACAATTTACAATAAAACATGAAAGGATCACAAAACAGGAAGTAAAATGACACGGAAACACCACCGATTATATCTACAAAGACTCCATTTCTCACATCTCATCATAAAGAATTGCGTTAGTTCAATCTGACCTCCGTCCTCCCCTTCAGTCTACTATCTGACCTCCGGCTGCCACTTCAGTCTTCTATCTGACCTCCATCCTCCCCTTCAGTCTACTATCTGACCTCCGGCTGCCACTTCAGTCTTCTACCTGACCTCCGTCCTCCCCTTCAGTCTACTATCTGACCTCCGGCTGCCACTTCAGTCTTCTACCTGACCTCCGTCCTCCCCTTCAGTCTACTATCTGACCTCCGGCTGCCACTTCAGTCTTCTACCTGACCTCCGTCCTCCCCTTCAGTCTACTATCTGACCTCCGGCTGCCACTTCAGTCTTCTACCTGACCTCCGTCCTCCCCTTCAGTCTACTATCTGACCTCCGGCTGCCACTTCAGTCTTCTACCTGACCTCCGTCCTCCCCTTCAGTCTACTATCTGACCTCCGGCTGCCACTTCAGTCTTCTACCTGACCTCCGTCCTCCCCTTCCGTCTTGCACAGTTGTACCGGCTCCTCCTCTCTTCCTCTGATGTCACTGCACACTGGGAGCTTCCCACATTGTACATTAGAAGCTGCAGCAAGTCAGATAGAGCTCCGCCTCATTTCCTGGCTGGAGGGCATCCAGCATCATTTAGCACTTTCCTTCCCAGTCAGACTGTCTCTGGCCCCGCCCCTTTCATTCATTGGATTTCAGTTCTTTCAGTCATGGAGGCTCAGCGTCACATGTGGGAGTTCTGCTGATATATGGAGGGGAATGTAACTGGTGATGTTTTCATTGATGTCAATGTGGGAAG
>NW_017308667.1:29456-33378 GCF_000935625.1 Nanorana parkeri
TGGCAGACTCCCCCTGGCCCCCCCCCCCCCTTCCATTCATTGGATTTCAGTTATTTCATTCATGGAGGCTCAGCGTCACATGTGGGTGTTACCTAGGGTGGTCTGTGTGCAAATGCAGCCTACCCACTACTCCAGACTGACCTCCACCCATCAAGACATTTTGATATTTGCATAACTCCTCCCAAGAGCCCGCCCACTGCTTGCATCAGAGCTGAGGGCTCTTGAGAAGAGTACTGAGGTTGGATGGTGTGATGTTTTCAGGAAGCGATGTACAGCACCCTGCCGGCCCCTCCCACCAGCTATAGGTACATTTTATTTCTTCCGAATGGACATTCGTACAAATGATGAGGGGTGGGGGAGGGAAAGCAAAATATAAGAAGATTCAATTTTAGTTTTAATTATTAAGGAAAATCTCAGGTTTCATCAGCAAATAAACTCAACAAAGAAATATTTACAAAACATAAATAAAAACTTTACATTCAAATTTCATCTCCGGTCACAAAGAAATCTCCAAAATGTCACCCAACAATATGGATCGTAGGCGGAAGGCGGTGGACGGACTGGATTGACAGTGAATGCAATTTACTAAATAAAGATTATCAATCCTTCTAGTGAATCAACCCAGGTGTCTCACTCCTCATGCTGCACTCTCTAATACGTATGTATGTGTTATACAGCAACAGTGAGGTCCCTTCAGTTCGTGGGAACTCTCAGACATCTCACCAACAGTAGCCTTAGCCGTAGCAAGCCATTGGGTAAGTCAGCCCGGCAGCCTCCACCCAGACGATGTTGGAAGGAGCGTTTAGGAATTGCTCCTTGTGTATATAGATCACAGTCCTAATATAATAGATTCTTCCCGTTGGCAGGAAGGAAGTGGGTGACATGCCTGGAGTTCCCCTTTAATAGCATATTGTATACAATGGTTATATATGGAACAGTCCAGATACGTCATTACTGTGTATAGAGGTGAAGATCCGTTGAGAATTCTACTCACGGAAAATGGAAAAGTCGCCATTTTCAAGAGTGAAAAAAAAAAAAGTAATTTAAAGCTACAACAAAGTCGTCAGCGTAGAGAAGTGAGAGCGTTCCACAACGTGCTTCTCCCATCGTCCTGGAATTGGAATCTTTCTGTCTCCCGGTACATTGAGGACTCGGCACGTTTTATATCGTATGAAGTACAATTGGAATGAATGATATTCTGCTTGGAGGAAACAATGTTTTTGGGTTTTTGTGATTGAACAGAACACAAGATTTTCTTATTATGACCCATCGGGCAGTAAGTCCAGCTGCAGGCGGTAAAATTCAACCTTTGTCAATAGAAATAGCATTGTTCATGGATTATTTTCTATAATGGTCCACTGGCTTCAATAACCCACCCAACAGGATGGAAGGTGAGGATTGAAGGTGGGGACGGAAGGTGGGGACGGGCGGTGGGGACGGCAGGTGGGGCCGGGAGGTGGGGACGGCAGGTGGGGCCGGGAGGTGGGGACGGCAGGTGGGGCCGGGAGGTGGGGACGGCAGGTGGGGCCGGGAGGTGGGGACGGCAGGTGGGGCCGGGAGGTGGGGACGGCAGGTGGGGCCGGGAGGTGGGGACGGCAGGTGGGGCCGGGAGGTGGGGACGGCAGGTGGGGCCGGGAGGTGGGGACGGCAGGTGGGGCCGGGAGGTGGGGACGGCAGGTGGGGCCGGGAGGTGGGGACGGCAGGTGGGGCCGGGAGGTGGGGACGGCAGGTGGGGCCGGGAGGTGGGGACGGCAGGTGGGGCCGGGAGGTGGGGACGGCAGGTGGGGCCGGGAGGTGGGGACGGCAGGTGGGGCCGGGAGGTGGGGACGGCAGGTGGGGCCGGGAGGTGGGGACGGCAGGTGGGGCCGGGAGGTGGGGACGGCAGGTGGGGCCGGGAGGTGGGGACGGCAGGTGGGGCCGGGAGGTGGGGACGGCAGGTGGGGCCGGGAGGTGGGGACGGCAGGTGGGGCCGGGAGGTGGGGACGGCAGGTGGGGCCGGGAGGTGGGGACGGCAGGTGGGGCCGGGAGGTGGGGACGGCAGGTGGGGCCGGGAGGTGGGGACGGCAGGTGGGGCCGGGAGGTGGGGACGGCAGGTGGGGCCGGGAGGTGGGGACGGCAGGTGGGGCCGGGAGGTGGGGACGGCAGGTGGGGCCGGGAGGTGGGGACGGCAGGTGGGGCCGGGAGGTGGGGACGGCAGGTGGGGCCGGGAGGTGGGGACGGCAGGTGGGGCCGGGAGGTGGGGACGGCAGGTGGGGCCGGGAGGTGGGGACGGCAGGTGGGGCCGGGAGGTGGGGACGGCAGGTGGGGCCGGGAGGTGGGGACGGCAGGTGGGGCCGGGAGGTGGGGACGGCAGGTGGGGCCGGGAGGTGGGGACGGCAGGTGGGGCCGGGAGGTGGGGACGGCAGGTGGGGCCGGGAGGTGGGGACGGCAGGTGGGGCCGGGAGGTGGGGACGGCAGGTGGGGCCGGGAGGTGGGGACGGCAGGTGGGGCCGGGAGGTGGGGACGGCAGGTGGGGCCGGGAGGTGGGGACGGCAGGTGGGGCCGGGAGGTGGGGACGGCAGGTGGGGCCGGGAGGTGGGGACGGCAGGTGGGGCCGGGAGGTGGGGACGGCAGGTGGGGCCGGGAGGTGGGGACGGCAGGTGGGGCCGGGAGGTGGGGACGGCAGGTGGGGCCGGGAGGTGGGGACGGCAGGTGGGGCCGGGAGGTGGGGACGGCAGGTGGGGCCGGGAGGTGGGGACGGCAGGTGGGGCCGGGAGGTGGGGACGGCAGGTGGGGCCGGGAGGTGGGGACGGCAGGTGGGGACAGGAGGTGGGGACGGGAGGTGAGGACGGAAGGTGGGGACGGAATGTGGGGACGGAAGGTGAGGACAGGAGGTGGGGACGGCAGGTGGGGACGGGAGGTGGGGACGGCAGATGGGGATGGAAGGTGAGGATCTTCATGAGAATCTTTTGGGCTTCCAGCAAAGGGTGACCTGATGTCACAATGCCCATTGCGGATTGAACCTGGAAAGATCCGCACTCATGAAAGGAGAAGAATCATTCCTGAAAGTTGATCTAGAACAATCTGGATCCAGAAAGTATCTGTGAAGAACGTTGGGGATAAAAGTCACAATTGTGAGAAGTGTCCAATGTAACGCCGGGATCTCTCCGTCAGATTTAACCTGCAAAGAGACAAAGACAATACGAGAAATGAATCAGGACATAAAATGTTACACGGTGAAGTGAAGGGGAAGGAAATGAAGACGTTATGAAAAATAATAAGGGATGAATAAGGCTTAGCTTCAGGATCTATGGCCACAATGATCTTCTGCACTGCAGCTCGTTCCTCCTTCACCAGAGGTTAAAGTTGCACATAGACCCCGCCTCCATCTTACCTATATGGTCTTTTCCCAGATTTTCGTAATCCGGCATGTCGTCATCATCGCTGTCTGGAATAAAGAACACGGGATGGAGATTGACTGGCAGAAGTTAGAGAAGCAAATCTTATCTCTGTCTCGCAGAGATATAGTAAGAACCCTACAGTGGGTGGAGTTTAGAACACCTGATTTGCATATTTACGTGGCTTGGGAACTGGTGGTCTCAGAAACAAGTCACCAGACACATTGTACAAGGCAGAGGTTCCCAACATTAGTAAGACCCGGGCCGGGTACATTCTTCCAAAATCTTTCATGCCCCAAAAAAAGAAATGTATATTCCTACAATAAAAGTACGGGAATTGAGACTGGGCTACAATAGATACATCAGGGGGACTGTGGCCCCCAGGGGAGGACAGGCCCCTAATAGCATTGTTGTAGAGTGTCAATGTTGCACAAGAAACATGTTCTACTTTCCTTCAATGAACAGCAATGCAATTCAGCCCAATGCCGCAAATGGGCCCGAAGAGATGAATATGTTCCAGGAGAGGCGTGGTTGGTCGGGGGGGG
>NW_017308667.1:33390-38934 GCF_000935625.1 Nanorana parkeri
GGGGGGGCAGATATGGTAAAGGTGTTTCCACCATGATCTAGAACTCACTGTGAAGGGTGGAGCTGTGAGGTTTTACTTCTTCATCCACATTGACGTACTCCAGACTCTCTAACAGAGGGAAAGAAAGCAGAAAAGTCTTCACTGTCTATAACAAACAAAAATGAGGTGTCTGGACTAGGTGTCTGGACTAAGTGCCTGGACTGGGTGTCTGGACTAGGTGTCAGGACTAAGTGCCTGGACTGGGTGTGTGGACTAGGTGTCAGGACTAAGTGCCTGGACTGGGTGTCTGGACATGGTGCTTGGACTAGCTGCCTGGACTAGGTGCCAGGCCTAGGTATCTGGACTAGGTATCTTGGTGCCTGGACTAGGTGCCTGGACTGGGGGCTTGGACTGGGGGCCTGGACTAGGTGCATGGACTAGGTACCTGGACTGGGGGCCTGGACTGGGGCCCTGGACTGGGGGCCTGGACTGGGGGCCTGGACTGGGTTTCAGGACTAGGTGACTGGACTAGGTGCCAAGACTAGGTGCCTGGACTGGGTGCCTGAACTTGGGTGCCTGGACTAAGAGTCTCTGTGTCTGGACTAGGTACCTGGACTAGGTATCTGGACTAGGTGTCTGGACTAGGTATCTGGACTAGGTGTCTGGACTAGGTGTCTGGACTAGGTATCTGGACTAGGTGTCTGGACTAGGTATCTGGACTAGGTGTCTGGACTAGGTGTCACCGACGTTTACATAATTGTGATCATCTGCCGCTTCTGTAAGAGGATAAAATCTGCGTTACTCCAAAATCCAAATAAAAATCTGCAGTCAGCCAGAGCCAGAGAAGTCCTGACATATGTTCCTTGGCCCCTTCAGTGACCAGCTATTGTGCCCCCCCCCCGGTGTCAGAGGGTTGTATGGGGGGGCTATTCACACAATTGTATGTTGGTAGGACATGTCATGTGACACAAGGAAGTCCATCCATATGAATAGGTAATGTGTCATTGAAGGAGCCGGGGGTGCCAAGCCATAGACACAGTGGCGGAGTGAGCGTAGCCACCCGAGGACAGGAAGTGTGTTATCCACACGCACATGTGATCGTAGCAGAGCCTCATCGGTGTCTACTGCTGCCCCTTCCCTCTCCCAGTCTGAGTGCCGCTGCGCAGGTGATGACAGGGGGCCAGTATTATAACAGACTCGGGTACTTGTGATAGCTTCTTTTTAAGGTTCTATACAAACTGCAATAAATGGTGTTTTTTATTATCTGCAAGGAGTTCAGTTTTATGGCCATTCAGCAGTAAGCAGACATTATGTGACCCAGTCATGTTTTTTTTTTCTCTTATGTCAGACACAGAAAATTCTCCTAAATTTTACGTACCCTTCTTTGATGCGACCGGAGGCTCCACATTGACATAAATCGCTGGAAAGACAAACACACGGTTATTTGTGTTTGTTTCTCGAACTGAAGTTTGGAGATTAGGCTATTTAGGTCTACTTCTAAACAATACGCAGAGCCATTCACCCTGCGCATCTCTGTGAACATTCACTTGGTGTCAAAAGAAGCAAAAACAAAAGTTCTTCATATATTATCTTTCCAGATTGAATGTATTGTGGTGTAATACTGAATTATGACCACTAGATGGAACTGAGGAGAACATGAAATAAACACTCATTGTGCTCCCTCTAGTGGCCATATACATGACATTACAACCTGATAAGCAGGGGCGTAACTAGAAATCACAGGGCCCCGTTGCAAAATGTTGTATGGGGCCCTGTGATTTCTAGTTAAGCCCACCTGATAACCCAAACAGCTCACCTGAGGGTGACCCTGCAGAGCCCACCATAGACTCTCTGCCCACCTGATAACCCAAACAGCCCACCTGAGGGTGACCCTGCAGAGCCCACCATAGACTCTCTGCCCACCTGATAACCCAAACAGCCCACCTGAGGGTGACCCTGCAGAGCCCACCATAGACTCTCTATGGTGGGCTCTGCAGGATCTTAGGTGGACGGTCGAGCCCTCTTACCTGTCTGCCCCGATCCTCTGTCCGCCTCCTTCTCCTCCACGATCGCTTGCGTGCCCCGCCTCCTCCATCACTGGGCCCCACCTCCGTGATCGCCGGGCCCGCCTCCCCATCGCTAAGACTCGTCTCCTCGATCGCTGGGCCCCGCCTCCTCCATCGCTGCAGACGACGGGCCCAGCCACCTCTTCGGAAGCTGCTGGTTGTCACCGACTCAGCTGCAGGTGTGAGGAGGAACGCGCACATCTGAATAGCGGCGTGTTGCTCCTCACAGCCGCCAGTGACAGCCAGCAGCCTGTGATGCCGTAGAAACCCTGGCCGCTCGCACAGCATCAGGGGGATGTCCTGGCCGGGCCCCATAGCGGTCGCCTGGGTCGCTATGGTGATTGTTACGTCACTGCTGATAAGATAATATACTAAGAACGTTCGTTTTGGCCTCTTAGCACAGAATTAAGGTTCCTAAAGATTCGTCGGGTGAACGGCTCTGCATATTGTTTATCAATAAACCCCATAATGTAGGTTCACAGACAAACCCCTTTTGTACCCCTATGTGGCCAAAAGTTTGTGGGCACGTGACCGTCATACCTATATGAGCTGGTTGGGCATCCCGTTCTAAAATCATGGCTACCAATATGGAGTTGGCCTTGTCAGCCTCCACTATTCTGGGAGGGGTTTCCACAAGATTTCGGAGGGTGTCCATTTGTGAGGTTGGGTCCTGATTTTGGATGAGAAGACCGGGCCCACAATCAGGTGAGTCAGTAGGGTTGACTAGGTCCTTCACTAGGGATGCACCGATACCGGTTTTTCAGTATCGAGTGCCAGTACCGATATTTTGCTTTCAGTATTCGCCGATACCAAGTGCCGATACGGGTGCTTCCGCTGTCACAGAGCCGGCTTCCTGGGCAACCAGGAAGCCAGGTGGAATGTAATGACATGTTGCCCAGCTTCCTGATTGCCCGGGAAGCCAGCTCCATGTTGTTTGGCCGGCACGAGTGTGATTGGCCCAGCAAATCAGCATCGAGCCAGCTTCCGAGCCAATCATGAAGCTGGGCAGCAAGCAATGACCCGCCTCCCGGCTTCCTGATTGCCCGGGAAGCCGGCTCCATGTTGTTTGGCCGGCTTGAGTGTGATTGACCCAGCAAATCAGCATCAAGCCGGCTTCCCAGCCATTCAAGAAGCTGAGCGGCAAGCAATGACCCGCCTCCCGGCTTCCTGATTGCCCGGGAAGCGGGCTTCCCAGCCAATTAGCAAGGAGCCAGCTGTTTCCCAGCTAATCAGCTTTGAGCCGGCTTCCCAGCCAATCAGCAAGGAGGTGGCTATTCAGCCAGTCTCGATGCTGATTGGCCTCATACAACACGACAGTAAAGGTGTGTTGGCAGCTGCTTTACTTGTGTATTGTGGTGCCAATTTACAATTGTAAGCAATGCGTGTGCTGGAGTTGGTAGCCAAGAAGAGACCAATGTGTGCGCTGGAGGCGGGATCTCACCGGTGGAGAATAGCTGACTTCACCACCAAATACAGAATCCACCAACAATCAAACACCAAATCCCTATTATCAATATACATATGTACACATAGACACACATAGACACACACACACATACACACACACATAGACACACACACACACATAGACACACACACACACACATAGACACACACACACACACACACACACATTGACAGACACATAGACACACACACACACACACATAGACATACACACATTGACAGACACATACATACACACACACACACAGACACACACGCACACATACATACACACACACACACATAGACACGCACACACACACACATACACACACACACATAGACACGCACACACATACACATTTAATTGGATACATCATTTGTTCTCGTCTTATTATAACTGGGACTTCGCTGTGTAAACTGCCACAAAAATACAAAAGAAGACAGAAGAAGAAGTGAAGTTCTCTGTAGAAGATGTGAAAGTGGTTCATACCGGAGGACAGGCTCTCTCGGTTGACGAGGGCGGAAGGTGACTCAGCCTCTCCTGTTGCAGGCTTTGTAACGCTGTCATCTGGAAGAACCTCGCTGTGCAGACACCAAGGAGAAGAAACAGAACATGTGTGAGCAAACACTTGCTTGTTACAGGTTTCATTTCTGAGGGTCCGTGTGCACGGGATTGTGTTTGTGTCAGAACTCCAAATCCAAATCCAGGAGAATGGAGAGGCAGGCTGATGCAGCTTACCCTGTTTCCCTGAAAATAAGACCTAATTGTGACCATTCACAGGGCCGGTGGTGGCATAAGGGGGAACTTGAGAATCAGCGGTGCCAACGAAGCCATCGCTAGAGGAAGCGAGGCGGCACCGGAGGGAGCAGAGCCGCATAAGCCGATGCCTCCTCTATAGCGCCGGCTCCTGTCACAGGCGGAGTGATACCAAATGCTCTCTGCCTGTGAGGAATCCATAGTGAAAGCTTCACTTATTCTGGCCAGCAATTGGTTACCAAATTGCTCTAGCAAAGGTTCGGCACCCCTGATTGCCCTGATCATCATATTTGTGTACATGAATACATGTAGACTGTTGTACATTAAAAAAATAAAAAAAAATAAGACCTACCGTGAAAATAAGACCTAGTGTGTTTTTTTTTGAGCCAATGACAGTGTCTTATTTTCGGGGAAACACGGTAGAAGGAGGTCAAATGCAAGTCAGAATAAGGTCAATAATGGTGTCATTCTGAGCCTGATGAAGGGGACCCCCTGAGGCCCCGAAAGCGCTTGCATTGAATGGCAATGTGCCATTAAAAATGGATTGTTGATTTATTACTATGGTGTGCTGGTGACATTATGTTCTTCTTCTGAGAATAAGGTCAACTTCACATCCTAATTGGGTCAAATTTGTGTCAAAGGAAGGTCAACTGAAGATCAAAGGAAGGTCAACTGAAGATTAAGGTAAGGCCAACTGCACACCTTAAAGAAGTCAACTTCAGTTAAAAATAAGGTCAACTACACATCCTAATTGGGTCAACTTTAGGTCAAAGGAAGTCAACTGCAGATCTTAATGAGGTCAACTTCAAGTTAAAATAAGGTCAACTTTAGATTAAAGGAAGGTCAACCTCAGGTCAAAGTAACGTCAACTGCAGACCTTAATGAAGTAAACTTCAGATCAAAATAAGGTCAACTGCAAGTAAGAAAATGTCAACTTTGTGTCAAAGTAAGGTCAACGGCAGATCTTAAAGAAGTCAACTTCAGATTAAAGTAAGGTCAACCTCAGGTCAAAGTAAGGTCAACTACAGATCTCCATTAGGTCAAATTAGGGTCAAAATTAGGTCAACTACAGATCTTAAGAAGTCCAACTTCAGGTTAAAAAGGGTCAACTAAAATTTAGAATAAGGTCAACTGCAGTGCAATAATGCAGATAGTGCAGCTAATTTCACATCAGCACCACTTTCTGCATCCTCCAGGATTGCCCACCATTGGAGGAACCCAGAAGAGGACACAGCCAGAAAAATATCAGAAAAAAAAGGTAAGTAAATCACGGGGGGGAAGGGGGTCGTTTGG
>NW_017308667.1:39202-47625 GCF_000935625.1 Nanorana parkeri
AAATGGAGGCTGCCATTGTTTCATAAGTAGTCAGGTTATAAAAAAAGACACATGTCCATCGAGTTCAACTTATAGAGATATGAAAAAAAAAAAAAGTAGAAAGGCAAAAACAGAAAGTTATGCCCCCCAATTACCCCCTGTGTTGATCCAGAGGAAGGCAAAATAACTTTGCTCAAACTGAAAGTTCTCCTTCTCTCCTTCTCTGGCTGTCACACTAGTATATATAATAGTAAATAGTTTTGACTCCCTTTAATGGAGAACAATGTGGATCTTGAGGAACCAATGAGGACTTCTGACTCAGTAGTTGTCTCAGAAGCCATTGTGAGTATTGGATCGGTAAGACAGCCAGGCAAGGAGAGGCCAGTGATTGCTTCCTATGCATACAAGCTCCGTGTAGCTTATTCTTACATGTAGCCCCGGGTGGACTTGTCATTGGAGTAGTTAGGGTAGTCATCATACTCATGGTCTTCATCATCCTCCTCCTCCTGGTATTTAGGGGGTGGGAGCCCTATGAAAAGACACATATGTTACATGTTGTATGTTTGTAACGTTTTAAACTGATGATTTATGTCTTTAGGGCAGGACTACAGAATAACATATATATATTCCTGTACAGTCTACAGAGGGTGGAAATGATGGGAGGAGGAGCACCGACCTGGGGAGATGGGACCAGTGTCACAGCCACATTGGAACGCTGCAACAAGAGGAAACAATGTCACCAATGACAAGGAAGAGATTGTACAAACATTGAAAATGTTATGGAATGTTTCCACCCGACCCGACCAATCCAGTCACATCGTTCATTGTCATGGTGATAGAAGATTGAAAAACATGAAAGTGTCAAATTAAAACATCAGAAGTCTGAGCAGGATATAGTCAGAGCGAGATGAATAGAGTGTCAGCTCCTCTGTACAGAGACTGATGTGACTGTGGGGAGGGGGCATTAGAGTGTAAGCTCCTCTGCACAGAGACTGATGTGACTATGTGGGGGGGCATTAGAGTGTCAGCTCCTCTGTACAGAGGCTGATGTGACTGTGGGGAGGGGGCATTAGAGTGTAAGCTCCTCTGCACAGAGACTGATGTGACTATGTGGGGGGGCATTAGAGTGTCAGCTCCTCTGTACAGAGGCTGATGTGACTGTGGGGAGGGGGCATTAGAGTGTAAGCTCCTCTGCACAGAGACTGATGTGACTATGTGGGGGGGCATTAGAGTGTCAGCTCCTCTGTACAGAGGCTGATGTGACTGTGGGGAGGGGGCATTAGAGTGTAAGCTCCTCTGCACAGAGACTGATGTGACTATGTGGGGGGGCATTAGAGTGTCAGCTCCTCTGTACAGAGGCTGATGTGACTGTGGGGAGGGGGCATTAGAGTGTAAGCTCCTCTGCACAGAGACTGATGTGACTATGTGGGGGGGCATTAGAGTGTCAGCTCCTCTGTACAGAGGCTGATGTGACTGTGGGGAGGGGGCATTAGAGTGTAAGCTCCTCTGCACAGAGACTGATGTGACTATGTGGGGGGGCATTAGAGTGTCAGCTCCTCTGTACAGAGGCTGATGTGACTGTGGGGAGGGGGCATTAGAGTGTAAGCTCCTCTGCACAGAGACTGATGTGACTATGTGGGGGGGCATTAGAGTGTCAGCTCCTCTGTACAGAGGCTGATGTGACTGTGGGGAGGGGGCATTAGAGTGTAAGCTCCTCTGCACAGAGACTGATGTGACTATGTGGGGGGGCATTAGAGTGTCAGCTCCTCTGTACAGAGGCTGATGTGACTGTGGGGAGGGGGCATTAGAGTGTAAGCTCCTCTGCACAGAGACTGATGTGACTATGTGGGGGGGCATTAGAGTGTCAGCTCCTCTGTACAGAGGCTGATGTGACTGTGGGGAGGGGGCATTAGAGTGTAAGCTCCTCTGCACAGAGACTGATGTGACTATGTGGGGGGGCATTAGAGTGTCAGCTCCTCTGTACAGAGGCTGATGTGACTGTGGGGAGGGGGCATTAGAGTGTAAGCTCCTCTGCACAGAGACTGATGTGACTATGTGGGGGGGCATTAGAGTGTCAGCTCCTCTGTACAGAGGCTGATGTGACTGTGGGGAGGGGGCATTAGAGTGTAAGCTCCTCTGCACAGAGACTGATGTGACTATGTGGGGGGGCATTAGAGTGTCAGCTCCTCTGTACAGAGGCTGATGTGACTGTGGGGAGGGGGCATTAGAGTGTAAGCTCCTCTGCACAGAGACTGATGTGACTATGTGGGGGGGCATTAGAGTGTCAGCTCCTCTGTACAGAGGCTGATGTGACTGTGGGGAGGGGGCATTAGAGTGTAAGCTCCTCTGCACAGAGACTGATGTGACTATGTGGGGGGGCATTAGAGTGTCAGCTCCTCTGTACAGAGGCTGATGTGACTGTGGGGAGGGGGCATTAGAGTGTAAGCTCCTCTGCACAGAGACTGATGTGACTATGTGGGGGGGCATTAGAGTGTCAGCTCCTCTGTACAGAGGCTGATGTGACTGTGGGGAGGGGGCATTAGAGTGTAAGCTCCTCTGCACAGAGACTGATGTGACTATGTGGGGGGGCATTAGAGTGTCAGCTCCTCTGTACAGAGGCTGATGTGACTGTGGGGAGGGGGCATTAGAGTGTAAGCTCCTCTGCACAGAGACTGATGTGACTATGTGGGGGGGCATTAGAGTGTCAGCTCCTCTGTACAGAGGCTGATGTGACTGTGGGGAGGGGGCATTAGAGTGTAAGCTCCTCTGCACAGAGACTGATGTGACTATGTGGGGGGGCATTAGAGTGTCAGCTCCTCTGTACAGAGGCTGATGTGACTGTGGGGAGGGGGCATTAGAGTGTAAGCTCCTCTGCACAGAGACTGATGTGACTATGTGGGGGGGCATTAGAGTGTCAGCTCCTCTGTACAGAGGCTGATGTGACTGTGGGGAGGGGGCATTAGAGTGTAAGCTCCTCTGCACAGAGACTGATGTGACTATGTGGGGGGGCATTAGAGTGTCAGCTCCTCTGTACAGAGGCTGATGTGACTGTGGGGAGGGGGCATTAGAGTGTAAGCTCCTCTGCACAGAGACTGATGTGACTATGTGGGGGGGCATTAGAGTGTCAGCTCCTCTGTACAGAGGCTGATGTGACTGTGGGGAGGGGGCATTAGAGTGTAAGCTCCTCTGCACAGAGACTGATGTGACTATGTGGGGGGGCATTAGAGTGTCAGCTCCTCTGTACAGAGGCTGATGTGACTGTGGGGAGGGGGCATTAGAGTGTAAGCTCCTCTGCACAGAGACTGATGTGACTATGTGGGGGGGCATTAGAGTGTCAGCTCCTCTGTACAGAGGCTGATGTGACTGTGGGGAGGGGGCATTAGAGTGTAAGCTCCTCTGCACAGAGACTGATGTGACTATGTGGGGGGGCATTAGAGTGTCAGCTCCTCTGTACAGAGGCTGATGTGACTGTGGGGAGGGGGCATTAGAGTGTAAGCTCCTCTGCACAGAGACTGATGTGACTGGCTCAGTGTTCTCTGTGCAGCGCTGCTGAATATGTCAGAGCTCTATAAATAAATAAATAGATGTTCTGGTGTCATACGAACCTTTAATGTCTCTTCCCACTGAACTCCTGCGGCGGTCGGGGGGGAGGGGAGATCTCCTGCGGAGACACAATGTTAAATATATTATTCCCTTCAATTTCGGCTCCAAGTCTGTGTGAGATCTGATCCCTCATCGGAAACCAGAACCTCCCCGGGCCCCTCGGCCACCTTATGTGGAAGGCTTTGTGACCCGGGCACAGTCCCCGGACAGAGGACAATAAATTGGGGTACGTACGGGACGGTGAGGGACATTTCTAGGGGGGACATGCAGGCCTGGGAAGTCGACGGTCGAACAACGCATGTGTGGCACAGCTGCATTGCTGCGGGTTGCCATTGAGAATGAATTGTATGTGACGTGTGTTAGGGTGCGTTATAGGAACACATGTGTAACCGCAACGCACCGCAGCTAAATGTGTGACTGAGCCCCTAAAGTGAACCCACGCTTTCTCTAATGGCAGCCCTGCCAGCACCAGTGACCCCACCACCAGCAACAGGGGCCCCACCAACAGTAACAGGGGCCTTACCACCAGAAACAGTGACCCCACCGCCAGCACCATTGTCCCCTCAACCAGCACCAGTGACCCCACCACCAGGAGCACCAGTGACCCCACCACCAGCAACAGGGGCCCCACCACCAGCAACAGGGGCCCCACCACCAGCAACAGGGGCCCCATCACCAGCAACAGGGGCCCCACCACCAGCAACAGGGGCCCCACCACCAGCAAAGACCACCCCACCAGCATTAGAGATCCCTCCACCAGCACCAGTGACCCCACCACCAGCACCAGGGGCCCCAGCACCAGGGGCCCTATCACCACCACCAAGGATCCCTCCACCAGCACCAGTGATCCCACCACCAGCAACAGGGATTCCCCCACAAGCACCTTCCATTCACTTCTTTACTAACAGTCATTCAAAAGTAACATTTCAGCTGTGGGCGGAGCTGCCATTCAGTTTCGCAATATCGGGGGTTCAGAACGTTTTATAGTTGGGGGGGAGGGGGGATTCATTGTCATTGATGACGAGGACACTTTTTTTCATATTGTGGATGACAAAAGACGATTACAATATGAAACGTATTTCGGCCTCTGTGTAAAGGAAATTAGTCATTATAAATCTGTTTGGGATACAAACTTTTGTTGTCTGACGGCCCCTTCATGACCATAAAACTGGACGTCTGCGGATTGTACTGACCCCTGCAAAAGAGGAATACAGCAACGTGAATACAGATCAAGGCGGAACCCTGAAAGTGAACTTGTTACAAGCCAGAACCCCTCATAATGGGCACAGCGGGTGTACAGACCCGGGAACTCAGCACAGGGATGGTGGGAGCCCCTCATAATGGGCACAGCGGGTGTACAGACCCGGGAACTCAGCACAGGGATGGTGGGAGCTCCTCATAATGGGAACAGCAGGTGTACAGAACCGGCAACTCAGCACAGGGATGGTGGGAGCCCTTCATAATGGGAACAGCAGGTGTACAGACCCGGGGTGTGAGCACCTCTTGTCACCGCCTCCAGAGGGCGACAATGAGCCAGCGCCGGCAGTCATAGGTGCTCATTAGCACCCAATTAGGTTACAGATGTGCAATAGGTGAACTTACTTGTCCTCGTAGTGGCCGGTCTCCATTATATGCACTGAAAAAAAAAAGAGAGAGAACTTAGCACCCATTAACACGCGCAGAGCTACTGCAAGCCTTATTTTGACTTTCAGCTGGTGCGGAGCACTGCTATACAAATGAGGAACATGTGACCATCAGGAGCCCCAATAGACAAATCCTTGTACCTGGGATCTTCCTCCTGCAGCCGATACACAGGGCGGTGACGAAAACAACGGGAAGGAGGAACGCCACGGCCCACAGCGCAGCCACAGGGTCCATGGCACCGGCCTGGGAAGAGACATAAAGATGCATCACATCCTATGAAGAACATCTCCCGGCATGTGGCAGGTGATGAGCTCAGCTCAGTTCTACAGAAGAAATAGGCCCCGCCCCTCATTTCCTTCCCCATTCTGAGACAACAAACTGACGGATCAGCAAAAATTAGAACTTTGATTTTCCTTAAAAGATGAAGCTTATTTGGGGTATATTGTGCCCTCCCTGGTTCTACCCTGTCCTGAAATACTCTGCTGGAGGACTCTGCTCCTTCCTCTATAACTCTCCTCTCCTGAGATACTCTGCTGGAGGACTCTGCTCCTTCCTCTATAACTCTCCTCTCCTGAGATACTCTGCTGGAGGACTCTGCTCCTTCCTCTATAACTCTCCTCTCCTGAGATACTCTGCTGGAGGACTCTGCTCCTTCCTCTATAACTCTCCTCTCCTGAGATACTCTGCTGGAGGACTCTGCTCCTTCCTCTATAACTCTCCTCTCCTGAGATACTCTGCTGGAGGACTCTGCTCCTTCCTCTATAACTCTCCTCTCCTGAGATACTCTGCTGGAGGACTCTGCTCCTTCCTCTATAACTCTCCTCTCCTGAGATACTCTGCTGGAGGACTCTGCTCCTTCCTCTATAACTCTCCTCTCCTGAGATACTCTGCTGGAGGACTCTGCTCCTTCCTCTATAACTCTCCTCTCCTGAGATACTCTGCTGGAGGACTCTGCTCCTTCCTCTATAACTCTCCTCTCCTGAGATACTCTGCTGGAGGACTCTGCTCCTTCCTCTATAACTCTCCTCTCCTGAGATACTCTGCTGGAGGACTCTGCTCCTTCCTCTATAACTCTCCTCTCCTGAGATACTCTGCTGGAGGACTCTGCTCCTTCCTCTATAACTCTCCTCTCCTGAGATACTCTGCTGGAGGACTCTGCTCCTTCCTCTATAACTCTCCTCTCCTGAGATACTCTGCTGGAGGACTCTGCTCCTTCCTCTATAACTCTCCTCTCCTGAGATACTCTGCTGGAGGACTCTGCTCCTTCCTCTATAACTCTCCTCTCCTGAGATACTCTGCTGGAGGACTCTGCTCCTTCCTCTATAACTCTCCTCTCCTGAGATACTCTGCTGGAGGACTCTGCTCCTTCCTCTATAACTCTCCTCTCCTGAGATACTCTGCTGGAGGACTCTGCTCCTTCCTCTATATAACTCTTATGCTGGAGGACTCTGTGACATTCTAAGGCTGGTGGGTCACATTATATAGACTTTGGGCACAGTGCAATGCGGTTCTTCTCTGAGTTGACTCCTCAGGTTGGCGCGGAGTGATGAGGACATAGGAGCTTCCTCCGGGGAGTCAGTGACAAGCTCATCACCTGCCTGCAGATGGGATCACAGATGAAGAGATGAGATCTGCACCACATGTCACCTCGCCGCCTCCATTATATGAGATCATTACACGTCAGATAGTGACCCCGATTACCTCTGACTTTCGGGGGGGGGCGCCCCCCATTTTATCACCACCTCTGACTGTGGAGGAGGAATCTGTACTTGCCATTGTGATGATTGTACAGCAGGTGTGTTGGGGGAGCTCTGGAGCCGACGTAGGAAGGGGAAACGTTATATTGGTGTTAGGGGCGGCTCCCCGTCATCTGTTCTGGGGAATTCCAGAGAAGTCAGAAAAATGCTGAGAGAAGGACAGAGAGAGAGAATGAGAGAATAAAAGAATGGAAGAATAAGAAAATTAGAGAATGAAAGAATAAAAGAATGAGAGAATAAAAGAATGAGAGAATAAAAGAATGAGAGAAAGAGAAAATAAAAGAATGGAAGAAAGAGAGAATGAGAGGCTGAATGAATGAGAGAATGAGAAAATAAAAGAATGGGAGAAAGAGAACATAAAAGAATGGGAGAATGAGAGGCTGAATGAATGAGAGAATGAGAAAATAAAAGAATGGGAGAAAGAGAAAATAAAAGAATGAGAGAATTAGAGGCTGAAAGCATGAGAGAATAAAAGAATGAGAGAATAAAAGAATGAGAGAATAAAAGAATGGGAGAATAAAAGAATGGGAGAATAAAAGAATGGGAGAAAGAGAAAATAAAAGAATAGGAGAATGAGAAAATGAGAGAATAAAAGAATGAGAGGCTGAACGAATGAGAGAAAGAGAAAATAAAAGAATGAGAGAAAGAGAAAATAAAAGAATGATAGAAAGAGAAAATAAAAGAATGAGAGAAAGAGAAAATAAAAGAATGAGAGAAAGAGAAAATAAAAGAATGGGAGAAAGAGAGAATGAGAGTGCCACAGAAACTATCCATGAAATCTTTATTTTGCACAAAAAATGCTCAATAGAAGAATTCAACACATTTCAGAGCTCATCAGTCCCTCTCATCACGGCTGAGAAACAAAACGCAGAATAAAATACAAATCTCTCTCGGGTTATATACATTCTGCAGCACAAAGTATAAATGTGTTATCACATGAGAAGATGGAAATAAATAAATATGATCTGACTGATAGGTGACGCTGTGTACGGGGATCGGGGTGCACGGACTATAGAGTATAATGTGAAATAAAATCAATATATGATCACAACGTAATGCCGGAATTGTCTTCTGACAGTGTAATTGATGATCGAACAATAATAATGAAATGATCAGTATAAGTAAAATAGAAGATGATTGCGGTCTCTGAGAATTACTAACAATGTCTGGGAAGAAAGTTGTAGTAAAGTACAGTTATCTGGTTGAATATTGTCAGAAAGAATAAATCTATCCCACTATCTCTCTCTTCCTCTCTCTCTCTCTCTTCCTCTCTCCCCCGCCCCCTCTCTCTTTATCTCTCTTTCTCCCCCATTCTCTCTCTTTTTTTCCCCCCTCTCTCTCTCTCTCCCTCTCTTTCTCCACCCCTCGCTCTCTCTCTCTCACCCCCTCTCGCTCTCTCTCTCTCTCTCTCTCTCACCCCCCTCTCGCGCTCTCTCTCTC
>NW_017308667.1:47790-50708 GCF_000935625.1 Nanorana parkeri
CAACACATTGACTTCTTCTTGTTACAACTTGTACAACATAAAAATGTACCAGACCTAAGCAACTACTCGCCACCCGGCTTCCTGATTGGCCAGGAAGACAGTTCAATGCGAATTAGCTGGGAAGCCCGTTTCCCAGCCAAACACAATCAAGCCGGCCACACAACATGGAGCCAGCTTCTCTGGCAGGTTGCCCAGGAAGCCATGTCAGCGGGGAGCTATGCAAAATGCGCAGCCGGCTTCCCCACTACGCTAATAACGCAGCCGGTCAGAAGCTGCATACAGCGCGCGCCTGTTTAAATAGTCACCGCCACACGCTGTATGCTGCTTCTGACAGCGTGGGAGACGGGAGGCTGCGCTCGTCGGTGGATTAAGGGATCAGGTGAGTGTAAAATTTTGTAAAATTATTTTATGTTCCTGAGGACATTTCCTCAATCCAGGGAGCGTCCCTGGAAATCGGGGACGAATGGTCACTCTAGTTTAGGGGAGACCTGTGGGGGGGGGAGGGGGGGCCTGTCAGTAGGCTGTATGGGGCCCCTGTGATTTCTAATGGATTCCCTGATCATAGCATTTGGCAACTCCCAGCCTGCCCATCATATCTGAAAATCTGTAGGTAGATGACCTTAGAATATTCCTGAGCTCTATGGCCCCATTCACACTGAGCGATTTATCGCGTGGATTTCCGCGCGATATCGCGCATATTATCCGCTACATTATCCAATACAAGTCTATGGAGCTGTGCTCGTCGCTGTCGCGCATCGCTGCTACAGGACCCTTTTTTTGCGCGGATGTCGCGCGATTGTACTCAGTCCAATGCAATCATTTACGCGATGTAGTGCAGAAAACCCGCGTGATATGGCGCAAAATGACAATCGCGCTACAAACGCGCGATTTTCAATCCGCTCAGTGTGAATGGGGCCTAATAGTTCTGAGATAGAGAAGCTCATTTACTAAACGAGTTAAGAACCTTCTCCCCAAAAAATTGTGTGAATATTCACCTCAATTATTTAATCGTGTGAAAAGCGAATTCTTGTTTCCTCATCCGCACATGATCAGCGTGAAGAGGAATTTGCATTTCCTGCAGATGAATAATTGCTCTTGGTGTATCATGGCTCACCATTTTAATGTTCCACCCAAAAAAAAATTCCGTTTTCTGCTTTCCCCAAAAATACACTTTATATAGGAACTCAGCCGTGCCAAAATGTTTGGAACTTTTTTTTTTTTAAATCAAATACCAATAAAATGGATCATATGATGTCATTGGGATACATTCAGTTTGTAACCTTTTAAGTGTTATATAAAATATACCAGACAGAAAGGAGACATTGGTGATCTGACCCTCCCATGCAATGGCTGTGGAGTCAATGTCGGCCCATGGTGACCATGTGGACAGTTTCCCTGTTTGAACCATTGAAGTTTTTCTACTTCAATGCAGTAGATCCTGATTGTGCCACATTAGTCAGATGTCAGTAGACGTTCCAGAATGTTTTTGGGCCATCTGTGTGGCTGCCGGTATTTATATTGTATGGCCGGTCAAAATTGGATATGTGGTCAATGGAACGATTGGGAAAGAGATCGTATGGTGAGAGTTGATTCTCAGAAAAGGTGGCTGTGGGCAGGACCGGATTTACTCTCTCTCTGCTGCCCCAAGGCCGGATTCCTCAATGTGCCTCCCTCCCTGCCAATCCCCCCCAGAAAGCTGAGATGGGAAGGCTGCGAGTGCAGCTCTCCCGTCTCTCGGCAGCATCGCCGAGATCACTTGTGCTAAACAAGCGCCGGCTTCCCCGCTCTACATTTAGCCCTGATTGCCCTAAGCAGGGCTAAATGTAGAAAAAAAACTACCCGCCCTGCAGCTGTGCTGCCCCTGTACACCCTGCTGCCCCAAGGTCAGGCCTCGTTGGCCTTGTGGGCAATCCGGCCCTGGCTGTGATACATAAATGGGCCACCAACAAGAACCACATGGACATATGTCTACAACTAAGGATTGATGTTACATAGAGTGTGCCTGTTCTTGATGAGGATATGAACACTCCATGCAACTTGACTGCTTAGCTCTCCTGCTTGGCTCCCAAACGCACCCTTCAAGGCCTTGTACACTTGGGCCTTAAAATGTCTTCCAACCACCCCCTTCAACGATAAGCCAGAATCACTTGATTCTCAGGACACACCAGCACTAAGTGACTTCCTTTTTGTTCACTTTGCTTGGTTGCTGGCCTAAAGGTGGCCATACATGGCTATAAGCTAAACGAGAGAAAACCAGTGGATTCCCCCATCCACCCTAATAGCCTGGATGGAAGAAGTCTCCACTGCCGGCTATTGAACGCCGGCATTCGCAAGTGCATGAATACAATGGCACTGCCAAACAGTGACTGCATCTGATAGGATTTATTTGTGTTCTGACCCCTATAACTTCCATTTGTGATTTCATCGTACCTGTGTGTTTGCCTTGTAGCCCTGAGGAAGGCAGCTGTCTGTCTCCAAAATACATTGGCTATTTAATCAACTTAACTACCGTGTTTCCCCGAAAATAAGACCTACCCCGAAAATAAGACCTAGTACTATTTTGGGGAATTGCTAAAATATAAGACCTACCTTACCATGGTCACTGTGTGTATTGTAAAGTAGCCACCACTCCAAGCTCACTTCCAGGGCCGGTGCTAGACTATTTTGCGTCACCAGCTACTTACACCCCCCCAGTCCCCAGTCCCCCTCCTGCGGTGCAATCCCCAATCCCACCCTGTCCGGCTCCATACTCCTGCCAGCTAGCTTCCACAGGTGACAGGTGGATGTAAGCAGCCAAGAGCAATAGCCAGACTGCTATTGGCTATTTTAATTTCAGATAGCCAATAGCAGACTGGCTATTGAAACCCCACCCACTGAGCAGAGGAGCGGACCTGAGAGAGAAAGTTGTCTCTCGGGTT
>NW_017308667.1:50735-54337 GCF_000935625.1 Nanorana parkeri
CGGGTGTAATAGCCAGCGTGCTATTGGCTTTTACAATTTGAAATAGAGGGGGGGCACTGTGGGGAGGGGAGGGACGGGGGGGTGAGTGGTCGAGGCTGCGTCCTAAGCAGCAGCGCGCCCTAGGCGGCTGCCTAGTTTGCCTAGTGGCAGCACCAGCCCTGCTCACTTCCATGATGGACTACACTCTCAATACAAATTAGTAAACTAAACATGAGATTGTAGTCCATCCCGGGGGGGAGCTTGGAGTGGTGACGGCTTTACAACACACACAGGGACCATGGGGAACAGACGTAGCCCCGCTCCAGAAGGAAGGACAGTGTCAGAGATGATTGGAGGATCTACAGCCGAGTGATACACAAATAGGATACATTGTTGTTCAGAGTTAAGGTTCTTGAATGTGTTTTTAAGATTTAACTCTGGAGTTTACCGTCACTTTAAGGACTTGAATCAGCTAATTTCCAAAAATAATTTCCCCTATAAATAATAACGGGCCCATCTGGGGCAGCCAGCGCCGTACACCGAACAGGTCAACCTGCAATCATCACAACACATGGACAAAGTAAAGGTATGAAGCTACAAAGAACATAAAAGTTATACCTAAAAAACTTGCTGACCTCGGCAATGATCGCCGGAGACACTTTGCTTTGTTTTGATTCAAATAAAGAGTTTCAAAATAAAAGTTATAAAGATTGTGATGTCATAAAACGGCTTTCCCTTGACTTGCGCTGCTTCGGTCCGCGGCCTTTAGCGGGAACCTCGGCCCCGGCCATAGTTCTGAACTCCTTCAATGGGCCCGTTCTTGGTTCAGTTACATTCCGTACACCTATAACCTGTACAGTGCAACAATTTCATATTGAGGGTTTCATGTTTCTACCTCGTTGGTGTGACACAAGAAAACCGACATTGACACAAGATAATCCGTCTGTAGAATCGGAATGATGAGAAGGAAATCTTTCGCTTCTCGCGCCCAATTCTGAGCCCAAATTTTATATGTAAATCATTTTGGTTTTTTTTTTACACTCCAACATCAGCTCCTGGGTGTGCCGTATCTTGTGCCCGTGTGTCCATTATTGCCTCATTATTGGCCGAGTCCGGGGGCCCGATCTCAGGAATAAAGATCTAATAGTGTGATGAATCCTCGGACCGCTATTGTGTGAATGCGAAGAAGATTTCTACATTGTTTCATTCTGATCTACGACAATGTTCTTCACAACACAATAGGAGACGCCAACTGCAGATCCGGACGTTGTCCAAGGGCCCCACGTAATGTCTGTGGACATACTAGAGGGGATGGTCAGAGACTTCAGGCATAGTACAGGAGATGGTCAGAGACTGAAGAGATACTACAGGAGATGGTCAGAGACTGAAGACATACTGCAGTAAATGGTCAGAGACGGCAGACATAGTACAGGAGATGGTCAGAGACTGCAGACATAGTACAGGAGATGGGCAGAGACTGCAGACATAGTACAGGAGATGGACAGAGACTGCAGACATACTACAGGAGATGGTCAGAGACTGAAGACATACCGCAGTAGATGGTCAGAGACGGCAGACATAGTACAGGAGATGGGCAGAGACTGCAGACATAGTACAGGAGATGGACAGAGACTGCAGACATACTACAGGAGATGGGCAGAGACTGCAGACATACTACAGGAGATGGGCAGAGACTGCAGACATACTGCAGTAGATGGTCAGAGACGGCAGACATAGTACAGGAGATGGTCAGAAACTGAAGATGTACTACAGGAGATGGTCAGAGACTGCAGACATACAGGAGATGGTCAGAGATTGAAGATGTGGTACGGGACATGGATAGAGACTGCATACATGGTCCTTGGGCTAGTTCCAGGGCTTTAAGGTGTCTGTAAGCATCAAAGGCCAGCGGCATCCTGTGATCTGATTGGCTTGGGTGGCTATCAGTGGAATTCTTCTTCTTGTATCTGTGGGTCTGATTGGAATTTTTTACCTGATAGCTGACTGTCCTCTCCTGCTGGGCCTTTGATAGAAATGGCGCCGGGATCGCAGCAGGAACATAGATATTTGTGTGCGTCGGAGGCAGAATAATCTTTTGGCGGCTCGGTGACTTTCTAACGTCCGGCCGCCTTATTCCTCCGCCATTACTTAAAGTATTATTTACATGTTCCTCTGACTTAAATAAGACGTTCAATACAGCGAAACCGATCCGCCGCAACATTGTAACGATAAGAAATGTAATTAGCAATAAAATAATTTCTCTCATCATTATAATTTCAGTGATTGACGTCTTTGTATCGTCTCCTTTCCCCCAATGTCGCCTTTATCTGTTCTAGAAGAGTATCAATTGCGACATAAAGGTGCCAGGCGACGCCAGGCGATCGGCGAGCAGGAAATTCAACCGCAAAATAGAAACAAATTGTTCTCAATGATACAACTGGACCCGTAACACGCAGATTACCAATGACCGCAGACCGGTAATAGCAGGGGATGTCTCTTACCTGTCCTGCAGCTCTGGTCCTGGTTCTCTCTATCAGGCACTGAGCAGGGATTGTGCACTGACAAGTTTGTCACTGCGTGAGTGCAGATGTGTCAGGAAGTCGGTTCAGCACCTTGGTTTGCAGGCTCCTATCTCAGTTACGCCTCCTGACACCCACAGCTCCCAACTGCACCCAGCCAGAGAGATCGCAGATAAAATGGCACTCATTGAACTCAATGTCATCAAAGCGTGGAGGAAGTCAATGGTGGAGATGAGCGAACTTGCCTGGGTTCAGCGAGCATCCAAACCGAACCCTGGGCCACTTGTATCCTAGCAACTAATGGTGCTGTGAAGGTGGCGAAGGTGGCGTTATTGGTTGCTAGGATGAAGGTGGGTGCACCAAAAACAACCAATGGTGCTATGGGGCCACCAGCAGCTTAACAACCTATGACACTGTGCGGTTCGGCCATCAGTCAACCAATGAGGCTGTGCGGCTCAGCCATCAGTCAACCAATGACACTGTGCGGCTCAGCCATCAGTCAACCAATGACGCTGTGCGGCTCAGCCATCAGTCAACCAATGACGCTGTGCGGCTCGGCCATCAGTCAACCAAAGATGCTGTGTGGGTCAGCCATCAGTCAACCAAAGATGCTGTGTGGGTCAGCCATCAGTCAACTAACGACACTGTGCGGCTCAGCCATCAGTCAACCAATGACGCTGTGCGGCTCAGCCATCAGTCAACCAATGACTCTGTGCGGCTCAGCCATCAGTCAACCAATGACACTGTGCAGCTCAGCCATCAGTCAACCAATGAGGCTGTGTGGGTCAGCCATCAGTCAACTAACGACACTGTGCGGCTCAGCCATCAGTCAACCAATGACGCTGTGCGGCTCAGCCATCAGTCAACCAATGAGGCTGTGCGGCTCGGCCATCAGTCAACCAATGACGCTGTGCGGCTCAGCCATCAGTCAACCAATGACGCTGTGCGGCTCGGCCATCAGTCAACCAAAGATGCTGTGTGGGTCAGCCATCAGTCAACCAATGACACTGTGTGGCTCTGCCATCAGTCAACTAACGACACTGTGCGGCTCAGCCATCAGTCAACCAATGACGCTGTGCGGCTCAGCCATCAGTCAACCAATGA
>NW_017308667.1:59300-74105 GCF_000935625.1 Nanorana parkeri
TGGGGGGGTGAGTGGTCGAGGCTGCGTCCTAAGCAGCAGCGCGCCCTAGGCGGCTGCCTAGTTTGCCTAGTGGCAGCACCAGCCCTGCTCACTTCCATGATGGACTACACTCTCAATACAAATTAGTAAACTAAACATGAGATTGTAGTCCATCCCGGGGGGGAGCTTGGAGTGGTGACGGCTTTACAACACACACAGGGACCATGGGGAACAGACGTAGCCCCCCTCCAGAAGGAAGGACAGTGTCAGAGATGATTGGAGGATCTACAGCCGAGTGATACACAAATAGGATACATTGTTGTTCAGAGTTAAGGTTCTTGAATGTGTTTTTAAGATTTAACTCTGGAGTTTACCGTCACTTTAAGGACTTGAATCAGCTAATTTCCAAAAATAATTTCCCCTATAAATAATAACGGGCCCATCTGGGGCAGCCAGCGCCGTACACCGAACAGGTCAACCTGCAATCATCACAACACATGGACAAAGTAAAGGTATGAAGCTACAAAGAACATAAAAGTTATACCTAAAAAACTTGCTGACCTCGGCAATGATCGCCGGAGACACTTTGCTTTGTTTTGATTCAAATAAAGAGTTTCAAAATAAAAGTTATAAAGATTGTGATGTCATAAAACGGCTTTCCCTTGACTTGCGCTGCTTCGGTCCGCGGCCTTTAGCGGGAACCTCGGCCCCGGCCATAGTTCTGAACTCCTTCAATGGGCCCGTTCTTGGTTCAGTTACATTCCGTACACCTATAACCTGTACAGTGCAACAATTTCATATTGAGGGTTTCATGTTTCTACCTCGTTGGTGTGACACAAGAAAACCGACATTGACACAAGATAATCCGTCTGTAGAATCGGAATGATGAGAAGGAAATCTTTCGCTTCTCGCGCCCAATTCTGAGCCCAAATTTTATATGTAAATCATTTTGGTTTTTTTTTTACACTCCAACATCAGCTCCTGGGTGTGCCGTATCTTGTGCCCGTGTGTCCATTATTGCCTCATTATTGGCCGAGTCCGGGGGCCCGATCTCAGGAATAAAGATCTAATAGTGTGATGAATCCTCGGACCGCTATTGTGTGAATGCGAAGAAGATTTCTACATTGTTTCATTCTGATCTACGACAATGTTCTTCACAACACAATAGGAGACGCCAACTGCAGATCCGGACGTTGTCCAAGGGCCCCACGTAATGTCTGTGGACATACTAGAGGGGATGGTCAGAGACTTCAGGCATAGTACAGGAGATGGTCAGAGACTGAAGAGATACTACAGGAGATGGTCAGAGACTGAAGACATACTGCAGTAAATGGTCAGAGACGGCAGACATAGTACAGGAGATGGTCAGAGACTGCAGACATAGTACAGGAGATGGGCAGAGACTGCAGACATAGTACAGGAGATGGACAGAGACTGCAGACATACTACAGGAGATGGTCAGAGACTGAAGACATACCGCAGTAGATGGTCAGAGACGGCAGACATAGTACAGGAGATGGGCAGAGACTGCAGACATAGTACAGGAGATGGACAGAGACTGCAGACATACTACAGGAGATGGGCAGAGACTGCAGACATACTACAGGAGATGGGCAGAGACTGCAGACATACTGCAGTAGATGGTCAGAGACGGCAGACATAGTACAGGAGATGGTCAGAAACTGAAGATGTACTACAGGAGATGGTCAGAGACTGCAGACATACAGGAGATGGTCAGAGATTGAAGATGTGGTACGGGACATGGATAGAGACTGCATACATGGTCCTTGGGCTAGTTCCAGGGCTTTAAGGTGTCTGTAAGCATCAAAGGCCAGCGGCATCCTGTGATCTGATTGGCTTGGGTGGCTATCAGTGGAATTCTTCTTCTTGTATCTGTGGGTCTGATTGGAATTTTTTACCTGATAGCTGACTGTCCTCTCCTGCTGGGCCTTTGATAGAAATGGCGCCGGGATCGCAGCAGGAACATAGATATTTGTGTGCGTCGGAGGCAGAATAATCTTTTGGCGGCTCGGTGACTTTCTAACGTCCGGCCGCCTTATTCCTCCGCCATTACTTAAAGTATTATTTACATGTTCCTCTGACTTAAATAAGACGTTCAATACAGCGAAACCGATCCGCCGCAACATTGTAACGATAAGAAATGTAATTAGCAATAAAATAATTTCTCTCATCATTATAATTTCAGTGATTGACGTCTTTGTATCGTCTCCTTTCCCCCAATGTCGCCTTTATCTGTTCTAGAAGAGTATCAATTGCGACATAAAGGTGCCAGGCGACGCCAGGCGATCGGCGAGCAGGAAATTCAACCGCAAAATAGAAACAAATTGTTCTCAATGATACAACTGGACCCGTAACACGCAGATTACCAATGACCGCAGACCGGTAATAGCAGGGGATGTCTCTTACCTGTCCTGCAGCTCTGGTCCTGGTTCTCTCTATCAGGCACTGAGCAGGGATTGTGCACTGACAAGTTTGTCACTGCGTGAGTGCAGATGTGTCAGGAAGTCGGTTCAGCACCTTGGTTTGCAGGCTCCTATCTCAGTTACGCCTCCTGACACCCACAGCTCCCAACTGCACCCAGCCAGAGAGATCGCAGATAAAATGGCACTCATTGAACTCAATGTCATCAAAGCGTGGAGGAAGTCAATGGTGGAGATGAGCGAACTTGCCTGGGTTCAGCGAGCATCCAAACCGAACCCTGGGCCACTTGTATCCTAGCAACTAATGGTGCTGTGAAGGTGGCGAAGGTGGCGTTATTGGTTGCTAGGATGAAGGTGGGTGCACCAAAAACAACCAATGGTGCTATGGGGCCACCAGCAGCTTAACAACCTATGACACTGTGCGGTTCGGCCATCAGTCAACCAATGAGGCTGTGCGGCTCAGCCATCAGTCAACCAATGACACTGTGCGGCTCAGCCATCAGTCAACCAATGACGCTGTGCGGCTCAGCCATCAGTCAACCAATGACGCTGTGCGGCTCGGCCATCAGTCAACCAAAGATGCTGTGTGGGTCAGCCATCAGTCAACCAAAGATGCTGTGTGGGTCAGCCATCAGTCAACTAACGACACTGTGCGGCTCAGCCATCAGTCAACCAATGACGCTGTGCGGCTCAGCCATCAGTCAACCAATGACTCTGTGCGGCTCAGCCATCAGACAGGAGATGGACAGAGACTGCAGACATACTACAGGAGATGGTCAGAGACTGAAGACATACCGCAGTAGATGGTCAGAGACGGCAGACATAGTACAGGAGATGGTCAGAAACTGAAGATGTACTACAGGAGATGGTCAGAGACTGCAGACATACAGGAGATGGTCAGAGATTGAAGATGTGGTACGGGACATGGATAGAGACTGCATACATGGTCCTTGGGCTAGTTCCAGGGCTTTAAGGTGTCTGTAAGCATCAAAGGCCAGCGGCATCCTGTGATCTGATTGGCTTGGGTGGCTATCAGTGGAATTCTTCTTCTTGTATCTGTGGGTCTGATTGGAATTTTTTACCTGATAGCTGACTGTCCTCTCCTGCTGGGCCTTTGATAGAAATGGCGCCGGGATCGCAGCAGGAACATAGATATTTGTGTGCGTCGGAGGCAGAATAATCTTTTGGCGGCTCGGTGACTTTCTAACGTCCGGCCGCCTTATTCCTCCGCCATTACTTAAAGTATTATTTACATGTTCCTCTGACTTAAATAAGACGTTCAATACAGCGAAACCGATCCGCCGCAACATTGTAACGATAAGAAATGTAATTAGCAATAAAATAATTTCTCTCATCATTATAATTTCAGTGATTGACGTCTTTGTATCGTCTCCTTTCCCCCAATGTCGCCTTTATCTGTTCTAGAAGAGTATCAATTGCGACATAAAGGTGCCAGGCGACGCCAGGCGATCGGCGAGCAGGAAATTCAACCGCAAAATAGAAACAAATTGTTCTCAATGATACAACTGGACCCGTAACACGCAGATTACCAATGACCGCAGACCGGTAATAGCAGGGGATGTCTCTTACCTGTCCTGCAGCTCTGGTCCTGGTTCTCTCTATCAGGCACTGAGCAGGGATTGTGCACTGACAAGTGTGTCACTGCGTGAGTGCAGATGTGTCAGGAAGTCGGTTCAGCACCTTGGTTTGCAGGCTCCTATCTCAGTTACGCCTCCTGACACCCACAGCTCCCAACTGCACCCAGCCAGAGAGATCGCAGATAAAATGGCACTCATTGAACTCAATGTCATCAAAGCGTGGAGGAAGTCAATGGTGGAGATGAGCGAACTTGCCTGGGTTCAGCGAGCATCCAAACCGAACCCTGGGCCACTTGTATCCTAGCAACTAATGGTGCTGTGAAGGTGGCGAAGGTGGCGTTATTGGTTGCTAGGATGAAGGTGGGTGCACCAAAAACAACCAATGGTGCTATGGGGCCACCAGCAGCTTAACAACCTATGACACTGTGCGGTTCGGCCATCAGTCAACCAATGAGGCTGTGCGGCTCAGCCATCAGTCAACCAATGACACTGTGCGGCTCAGCCATCAGTCAACCAATGACGCTGTGCGGCTCAGCCATCAGTCAACCAATGACGCTGTGCGGCTCAGCCATCAGTCAACCAAAGATGCTGTGTGGGTCAGCCATCAGTCAACCAATGACACTGTGTGGCTCAGCCATCAGTCAACTAACGACACTGTGCGGCTCAGCCATCAGTCAACCAATGAGGCTGTGCGGCTCAGCCATCAGTCAACCAATGACTCTGTGCGGCCCAGCCATCATTCAACCAATGACACTGTGCGGCTCAGTCATCAGTCAACCAATGACGCTGTGCGGCTCGGCCATCAGTCAACCAAAGATGCTGTGTGGGTTAGCCATCAGTCAACCAACGACACTGTGCGGCTCAGCCATCAGTCAACCAATGAGGCTGTGCGGCTCAGCCATCAGTCAACCAATGACTCTGTGCGGCTCAGTCATCAGTCAACCAATGACACTGTGCGGCTCAGCCATCAGTCAACCAATGACGCTGTGCGGCTCGGCCATCAGTCAACCAATGACGCTGTGCGGCTCGGCCATCAGTCAACCAAAGATGCTGTGTGGGTCAGCCATCAGTCAACCAATGACGCTGTGCGGCTCAGCCATCAGTCAACCAATGATGCTGTGCGGGCCCACTAGGACACAACTACTAGTGATTGGGGATTGGCCTTGGCAAGGTTGGCTTGTACATTTGCTGAACCCAGATTTCTGACTGGGTTTGGCGAGCGTCCAAGCAAACTGAACACAGGGCCACATGTGTCCTAGCAGCCTATGAGGCTGTTCGGGTCACTAGGGTTGCTTGCAGCTGATCCGCTCAGGATCATGGTTGCTAGGGTGCGGGCCAGGAGTGGGCAACAAATGACTCAGCCAACAGCCAGCTGACCTCCTTCTAACCTGCAGTTGACCTGCTCCTGACCTGCAGTTGACCTGCTCCTGACCTGCAGTTGACCTCCTTCTGACTTGCATTTCACTTACTTTAAGTGAAATTTTCAAAACCCTCTTAAGAGCCTCTTCACACAGGCATTCCGATCATCTAATTGGAAGCCCAGTGTCAGTCTATGGGCAGCCAGATCTAAATGGTCGTGCATCCATTTACATCCGATTCTGCCAACTCCAGCCAGGTCCAGAAAATCAAATGGAACAGAGCGACCTACCGGAGTGTGCCGCGTTCCCTGCAGCCTTTAGGACCCACTCCCTAGGAGTGTCATGTCCTTGTATGGCTCCATTCTCTGCAGCCTTTAGGACCCAGCCCCCGGGAGTGTTATGTTTTTGGGTGGTGCCATTCTCTGCAGCTTTTAGGACCCACCCCCTAGGAGAGTCATGTCATTGTATGGCTCCATTCTCTACAGCCTTTAGGACACACCCCCTAGGAGTGCCATGTCATTGCATGATTCCATACACTGCAGCCTTTAGGACCCACCCCCTAGGACTGTCATGTTCTTGCATGGCTCCATACACTGAAGCTTTTAGGACCCACCCCCTAGGAGTGTCATGTCCTTGTATGGCTCCATTCTCTACAGCCTTTAGGACCCACACCCTAGGACTGTCATGTTCTTGCATGGTGCCATTTCCTGCAGCTTTTAGGACCCACCCCCTGACAAGAACAGAAAAGGAGGGAGAGGACCTGTGATATCATGTGACCTGACGGAAAACATTTGACATATTCGGATTGTTTTAGTGCATGGGCAAAGCACAGGTTCCCTCTAAGACTCCCCTCCAGGCTGATATAAAAGACACAAATGAATTCAGCTCTGCACTCATTTATACATAATGATAAATATATATATATAAGTGCAAGCATTGTAAGTATCTCAATTCAACTTAGTAAAAGAGATGAGGAGGGAGAAGCAGCACGAGCAGCCAATCAGTTGCGCTGCAGTGCAAGGAACATGCTGATAGGAGGAGAAAGCCGAGCGACATAGAGATGAGCTCATCATTGTGCTGCTTCTCCTGTCACTGTCCAGTCACAAGCTGGGGGAGAGACAAGACCTGCGTGCTGCATGCGTGTTTTGCTCCTATCGTCTATTTTAATGGGCCAGCTTCACATGTAACACTCCCGGCCAGCGGCAGCCTGAAGCCGGCTAGGGGCATTATTACATCAGAAGTTGTATTTTACCTTCAAATCACTCCAATATTTGGGATAAAGTTGGGGAAAAACGGTCTTCTCATAAAGACATGACACCTTTGGGGGGGGGGGGGGGGGGGGGGGTGGGGGGAGGGACGGAATGCTGTGATCCCGGCAGTGTAGGTGTGCGGAATGCTGAGTGTGTGATCTCTCACATACAGTAACAGTAGGATGTGGTTGTGGTTAGTGTTACACAGACCTGAGCCATTCCCCATCCAACTGCTGCACTCTGCACTGAGCCGTCACCGACACAACACTCAACTGTAGTCATAGAAGGGAACAGGAGGCAGTGGCACTCACTAGGGGGGTGCAGCCCGCACCCGGGTGACACCATTGGAGGGGTGACACCAAAATCACTGACAGTCATTTTGGTGTCACCCCCTCTGAAAAGTCGGGCACTCGGTCATGGACCGAACGCCCGGCAGTATCAGGAGAGAGGAGGGGGGCATACCTTATCCCGCTGGGTGACTGTCCCCTCCTCTCTCTGCCGGCGTCCATCACCAAGATGGCCGCCAGCAGGTATCAGAAGAACGCCGCATGTGCGCAATGACGTCATCGCGCACGCGCGGTAACGTCTCGGCGGGGTGACACCCGGTAACCGCTCCAGGTGTCACCCAGCCTCGGGACGCCCACTTACAAAGAAATGAAAGGTCTATAATTGTTATTATAAGTGTATTGTAAATGTCTATAAATGTTTATATCAACTAAAAATCCAGAGAAATCACACGATACAAATGTTATAAATGGAGTTGCAGTTCAGTGAGTACAATAAGTATTTGATCCCCTACCAATCAACAATAATTCTGGCTCCTCCCACAGCCTAGCCATGTGGTACACAGATGAGTCCTGTCACTTTAAGAAAGGGCTCCTAACCAGTGCCGTAACAATCACTATAGAGACCCAGGTGGCCGCTATGGGGCCCTGGCACAGGGGGGTGGGCCCCGGCCAGGACATCCCCCTGATGCTGTGCAGGCCGCCTGGGTCGCTATGGCATCTCAGGCTGCTGGCGGTCACACCTTATTTTTGGTTGCCATGGTTGCCATTTCTGCTGCCATGAAACCCGGACACAGCATTCAAAACCCGAACTGTCCAGGTGAATCCTGGACAGGTGGCAACCCTAGCTGCTGAATCGGTGACAACCAGCAGCTTAGGAGGAGGTGGCTTGGCCCATCGTCGGCGGGGCTTAGTGATGGGGAGGCGGGGCCCGGTGATCGAGGAGGTGGGGCCCAGTGCCGGAGCAGGCGGGGTCCGCAAGCGATCGTAGAGCAGAAGGAGGGGGAGAGAGGATCGAAGCAGACAGGTAAGAGGGCTTGACCCTGGGCTAAAAGTTGCCAGTCAGCCCCTGCTCTGGAGAGAGTGTATGGTGGGCTCTGCAGGGTCACCCTCATCCTGGGCTGTTTGGGTTATCAGGTGGACTTAACTAGAAATCACAGGGCCCCATATTTTTGGTTACACCCCTGCTCCTAACGACAACTCGTTATGTATATAAAAGACGTGTCCACAGAATCTCTTTCTTCCATTCAAACCTCACCACCATGGGCAAGACCAAAGAGCTGTCAGTGGACGTCAGGGACCGTAGACCTGCACAAGGCTGGAATGGGCTACAAGACTATCAGCAAGAAGCTTGGTGAGAAGGAAACAAATGGAAGAAATACAAAATAACCATCAATGGCCCCCCGGTCTGGAGCTCCATGCAAGATTTCACCTCATGGGGTGAGGATGATCATGAGGAAAGTGAGGGATCCGCCCAGAACTACACGGGAGGAACTTGTGAATGATCTCAAGACAGTTGGGACCATAGTCACCAAACACATCATTGGTAACACAATACACCGCCATGGATTGAGATCTTGCAGCGCCCGCAAGGCTCCCCTTCGCAATAATGCCCATGTACAGGCCCGTCTGAAGTTTGCTAATGAACATCTAAATGATTCAGAGAAGGATTGGGAGAAAGTGCTGCGGTCAGATGAGACCAAAATTCATCTCTTTGGCATGAACTCGACTTGCCGTGTTTGGTGGAAGAAAAATGCTGACTATGACCCCAAGAACACCATCCCTACAGTCCAGCCCGGAGGGGGAAAACATTATGCTTTGGGGCTGTTTCTCTGCTAAAGGTACAGGCCAACTAAGCCGCATTGAGGGGCCAATGGACGGGGCCACGTATTGTAAAATCTTGGATGAGAACCTCCTTCCCTCAGCCAGAACACTGAAGATGGGTCGTGCATGGGTCTTTCAGCATGACAATGACCCGAAACATACCGCCAAGGCAACAAAGCAGTGGCTGAAGAAGAAGAATATTAAGGTCAGGGAGGGGCCCAGCCAGTCTCCAGACCTTAACCCTATAGAAAATTTATGGGAGGAGCTGAAACTTCGAGTTGCCGAGCGACAGCCAAGAAACCTGAAAGTGTGCAGGAAACAAGGGTTCCTCCAGGAAACGTCTCCCCTCTGTGGTCCCCAACAAGGGTTCCCCCAGGAAACGTCTCACCTCTGTGCTCCCCAACAAGGGTTCCCCCAGGAAACGTCTCACCTCTGTGTTCCCCAACAAGGGTTCCCCACCGACTACTAAGTCATGTTTTGTTTGAGGATCAAATACTTCTTTTACTCACCGAACTGCAACTCCATTTATAACATTTGTATCATCATGTCATGTGTTTTTTATCTGGATTTCTGGTTGATATTCTGTTTCTATCATTTAAAATACACAGATGATAAAAATTATACACCTTTCATTTCTTTGTAATCTGCAGGGGAGCAAATCATTATTTTCAACGCTGTATATAGAGTTAGATAGAGGAAGGAGCAGAGTCCTCCAGCAGAGCAAAGTATATCAGGAGAGGAGAGTTATAGAGGAAGGAGCAGAGTCCTCCAGCAGTGCAGAGTGTTTCAGGAGAGGAGAGTTATAGAGGAAGGAGCAGAGTCCTCCAGCAGAGCAGAGTATTTCAGGAGAGGAGAGTTATAGAGGAGGGAGCAGAGTCCTCCAGCAGAGCAGAGTCCTCCAGCAGAGCAGAGTCCTCCAGCAGAGCATATATAGTGTAGTGTAGTTGCACACTGTGAGAATGTTGTGTCCACACTTTGTGTGGTTGGATGGTGATGCCCTCTCTCTCTCTCTCTCTCTCTCGCTCTGCGTTGTGGTTTCTTCCCATAGGTTGGCATGTGGGCGCCACATTGGGGTTCTGTGAACAGTCAGAGCAGACTCTTTGTGACAACATTCTCATCTGGCTGTGTGAGCGGAAGCTCGCTGGGAGCCGAGCAGAGAGACTGAGCCCAGGAAATGAGTCATTTTGTGGCATCGCCATGGTGATGGAACGTTGAGAGGAACCCTGTCATGTGGTCTTCATGCCATACTGCAGGAACGCAGGTGTGCGGAGTGACAGATGGTGCGCGTGCATCCTGAACATGAATCCAACTCCTGGAAATACAAACTATACTATGTCAGTGTTCCGAGGACGTACCAGATAGGAGAATGCGCCCAACTGCCCAAAATGTTTTTTTAAACACCCCCCTTCCCTTCTCTTCCCTTCTTGTCCCTTCTCTTCCCTTCTTGTCCCTTCTCTTCCCAATGAAGCTTTAAAACTCCTTTAAGCTGTCCCTGCAGTACCGCTTCTCTGCCACAAGATGTCCTCAGTCTTCAAGGTTTTTTTCAACACCCCCCTTCTCGTCCCTTCCCTCCTCTCCCCTTCTCTTCCTTTCCCTTCTCTTTCCTTTTCTTCCTTTCCCTTCTCTTCCCTTCTGTTCGCTTTTCTTCCTTTCCCTTCTCTTCTCTCCCCTTCTCTTCCTTTCCCTTCCCTTCTCCTCCCTTTCCTTCTCTTCCCTTTTCATCCCTTTCCTTCCCTTCTCATCCCTTTCCTTTCCTTCCCTCCTCATCCCTTCTCTTCCTTTCCCTTCCCTTCTCTTCCATTTCCTTCTCTTCCCTCCTCATCCCTTCTCTTCCCTTCGCTTCCCTTCCCTCCTCTTCCATTCTCTTCCCTTCCTGTCCCTTCTCTTTCCTTCCCTTCTCTTCCCATCCCTTCTCTTCACTTCCCTTCTCCTCTCTTCCCTTCTATTCTCTTGCCTTCCCATCTCTTCCCTTCCCTTATCTACCCAATGTAAGCTGTCCCCTGCAGTACCTCTTCTCTGGCACTAGATGTCCTCAGTCTTCCAGGTTTATTTTAAACACCTCCCTTCTCTTCCCTTCTCCCCTCTTCCTTTTTCTTCCCTTCTCTCCTCTTCCCTTTTCTTCCCTTCTCTTCCATTCTCTCCTCTTCCCTTCCCTTCTCTTCCCAGTGAAGCTTTGAAACAAAAAAGAACAGCTCAGGCTGCATTATTCATCTACTCTTTTGGGGACTCATCTACTGCCTCAGCAATACATCTTCTCTGCCACAAGATGTCCTCAGTCTTCCAGGTTTCAGAAGTCTCAGCATCTTACATTCAAGGAGACTGAGGACTTACTGTGAGTGCAGTGAGCTGTGGACCTGCCCCCATAGGTGGGGATCACACAGTGTACTGAGAATGGTGCTATGTCATTGAGGACTGCCCACCTCCGAGAGAAGATCCAGAAAGGAGGAGGGCCCTGTGCATCACATGACCAGCTTGAAGACATCTTGAAGAGGTAGGTATTTGATTTAAAAAAACATAAATACACATAGGGGGAGAAGTTAAAAGGGAAGGGGTCCACTTTGGAGGGGTGGGGCCCAAGTTTTAGGGTTTTTTAGGTTTTTTATAGGCTAAGATGACGTCTAACATACCCTTAAGGGTTCATTTATAAAAGATGCACCCCGTTATGCCATGGCACTAGTGCCCCTAGATGGCGCTGATGAGCATAGGAGTTCCTGTACTCGCCAGCGCCATCTAGGGGTGCCAATGCCATCCAAATGCCTATACATCAGGCGGAACGTTTATGAATGAACCCCATTGTGGCCACTTTTTTGGGTTCACCTGTATCAGGTAGGACCTCCTCTTGTCTGTGGAACTTGTTGGATACGTCACCTCTTCAGGTGGTGGAGATTTTGCCCCACGCTCTCTATGCTCTGGAGCAGCCAGGCATCACAGGGGGAACCTTGGAAATAAGATTTTAGGTCTCAGAGCTGATATTTCGGCTATATGTCCGGCACCAAAACTTTACCTTTTGGGGCTCAAAGTGGACCTGTCACCAGATATAGATTTCCATATCAGGTGCAGAATGCTGAGTAACGAGTCATTGTATCACTTCCAGGTATTGTTACCTCTCTGAGATCACATGACTCCCCCTGACCATGCCTTCATCTGCTTTCCTCTCCAGAAGGACGGCGCCATGTCTCTGTTCAGGTATCATCCAGCGGTCACCATTGATGAAGAAGACAACAACCTCGGCTCCCGGTGAAGGTTTCGAATGTTTATTTAGAAGAGAAGTTACAAAGTAACAGTAAAGATTACATCAAAGATTAGCTGATCGTGCCAAAACCTCACATCTTCACAGGAACATACGCTTTTTAAGACTCGGTGTATCCACATAGAACCTCCCTGGAGCATCTTTCAGGTCATCTCATTAAGAAGCAGCAGCAGACTGATCACTGGGGGAGGGGAGACTGAAGAAATACTTCCTCCTGCCTGCAGCAGACTGATCACTGGGGGAGGGGAGACTGAGAAAATGCTTTCTCCTGCCTGCAGCAGACTGATCACTGGGGGAGGGGAGACTGAGGAAATGCTTCCTCCTGCCTGCAGTAGACTGATCACTGGGGGGGGGGAGACGGAGGAAATGCTTCCTCCTGCCTGCAGTAGACTGATCACTGGGGGAGGGGAGACTGAGGAAATGCTTCCTCCTGCCTGCAGTAGACTGATCACTGGAGGAGGGGAGACTGAGGAAATGCTTCCTCCTGCCTGCAGTAGACTGATCATTGGGGGAGGGGAGACTGAAGAAATGCTACCACCTGCCTAGAGAAGACTGACCACTGGGGGGACGGAGACTGAGGAAATGCTTCATCGTGCCTGCAGCAGACTGATCACTGGGGGACGGGAGAAAATGCTTCCTCCTGCCTGCAGAAGACTGATCACTGGAGGAGGGGAGACTGAGGAAATGCTTCCTCCAGCCTGCAGCAGACTGATCACTGGGGGAGGGGAGACTACCTTCCTCCTCTCTTTGCAGGACTTACTGCCCTATTAGTAATGGCCCGTTGCTGGACCGGGCCAATCAGACCCAGCGGTCTCGGCTGCACCCCGCCCGGTGATCTGCAGGAGCTGCATTGCTGGGACACGGCAACTTGCACTGAAATTCACTTTTATTTCTTGCGCTGTGACATCATTTTCAGCTGCTGTTGTATCTCATATTTGCTCGGGATGTTCTCAAATGATCATTTAATATATTAATATCCTTTAATTGAAGATGATTTCATATTCCACCTTCTCAGCTGTCTAGAAATGAATCCGTTATTTCATGTAATGTCCTAAAGGTGGAAAGGACGAATCCCGCCACGGCCAATGGCTCCGCTGCACATGTCTGTTCCTACAGCGCCACCTAGTGTGGAAGAAGAAAACTCCATGACGGCTCTTCTACCGAATTCCAGTGCAGCCGATGCCCCTCCCGGGTTGTGTGGTTGGCAGGGACAGTACAAGGTCCTATAGTACCCAAGGTAAGAGGGCCAAAGTGCACCCTCTCCCGAAGGAGAGACAGCCAGGAGAGAGAGCGGAGAGAGAGTGGGGAGAGAGAGGAGAGAGTTAGGAGATACAGCCAGTAAAGGAGAGAGAGAGAGGAGAGACAGCCGGGAGAGAGAGGAGAGACAGCCAGGAGAGAGAGAGAGGGGAGAGACAGCCAGGAGAGAGAGAGAGAGGGGAGAATTGCAGGTCCTGCCCATTTCACACACCCCCACCCCCCCCCTATTGCTGAAGTGTCCCAAGGCACCCACCTCTATCCCTCAGCCTGGAGGAAAGACAGCCAGGAGCGAGAGAGCGAAGAGAGAGAGTGAGGAGAGACAGCCAGGAGAGAGTTAGGAGATACAGCCAGTAAAGGAGAGAGAGCGAGGAGAGACAGCCGGGAGAAAGGGGAGAGACAGCCAGGAGAGAGAGGAGAGACAGCCAGGAGAGAGAGCGAGGAGAGACAGCCAACAGAGAGAGCGAGGAGAGAGAGCGAGCAACACATCTGCCTGAAGGAGAACCCCTGTGCCCTTCAAGACTTATCTGCACCCTGTGTTTCAGACACCTCCTTGCTCCCCGTGTTCCAGCATCCCTCCGTGTCCCGTGCCTCCTCCATGCACCCATATTGGAACACCAGGACCCCGCGGTTGCCCCTGTCCACCTGACATCATGAAATTTTTTTGTCCAGGCTTTAGGCCAGAGGAAACCCCGGCAAAACATGTCATGATGTCAGGTGACAGCACATACAGGGCTCCAAACCCGGACTGTCCAGGAGAATCCAAGGCAGGTGGCAGCACCCTATGGATGAGGGTTCCGGGAAACCTGTTCTGCTATTTAAATGTTGATGTCCATTTTAGAACTCATTACTGACTACCAGATGAAACAGACAAACCAGATAATAGATTGTGTCATGATTCCAATTTAATTGTAATTAACTGTTATATTCATTTTAAACAAAGTTCAAACAAACAAAGAGTTCTCCTCTAAATTCCACCAAAACACAAACAGTTATACAATCATTTATTTTTGGAACTAACGACCCTTCAATAACTCGCGTGCATTCCCCCATCATAGCCTGTTGTACAGTTAAAGGGGCAGTCAATAATATGTGAGCAGACCATAGGTTTACCCACCGCCACCTTCTCTAGATAGCATCCAAATCTAATGCCCCGTACACCAGGGGCGTATTTACCGCGAGGCAAACAAGGCGTTTGCCTAGGGTGGCACCTTGCTGGGGGGCGGCCGTAGTCAAACGCCTTGTTCTATGGTGTGGAAAGGGGGGAGAGTGGGAGCCCGTTTTTGTTTGGGGGTGGAGGGCTGCCTGCCTGCTTGTGCTTGTGAAGAGGGTGGGAGGACGGGAGGGAGGCCGACAGCATAGAAGATGGCGAGGTACTGACCCGAAGATTGAAGAGCAGCCGGCGCCCACTGAAATGATCCTACTGCAGCGGGCAAACAGCGGCTCTGTGACCCCGGAAGTGGCGAGGTGATTGAATCGGCGTCACGAGTGCAGGTCAGCCGGGGGGGTGGGGGTTGCTGTGCGATCAGCGGCTCTGTGACCCAGGAAGTGGCGAGGTGATTGGATC
>NW_017308667.1:75914-92089 GCF_000935625.1 Nanorana parkeri
CCACTATCAGAATAAACAAATAGTGACTGCAGCTGATTGGATGCAGTCACTCTTCGACTGAGAATTTTCTGATCAAAGGATGATGGGTGGGATTCTGCTGACAGGGCCCCCCAATGAGTACATTTCAGCTAGTTCTTCAAGAAGCTGGCCAAATTTCACGCAGTGTTCAGGGGCGTATTTACCGCAAGGCAAACAAGGCGTTTGCCTAGGGCGGCACCTTGCTGGGGGGCAGAAGTAGTCAAACGCCTTGTTCTACGGTGTGGAAAGTGGGGGAGAGCGGGAGCCCGTTTTTGTTTGGGGGTGGAGGGCGGCCTGCCTGCTTGTGCTTGTGAAGAGGGTGGGAGGGCGGGAGTCCGACAGCGTAGACGATGGTAAGGTACCGACCCGAAGATTGAAGATCAGCCGGCGGCCACTGAAACAATCCTACTGCAGCGGGCGAACAGCGGCTCTGTGACCCAGGAAGTGGCGAGGTGATTGGATCGGCGTCACGAGTGCAGGTCAGCCGGGAGCAGAGGGGGGGCTGTTGGGGGCGGCCGAAGCGAGTCTTGCCTGGGGCAGCGAAAAAAACCGCTGCCGTACACACGGTTATTCCATTCAAACATTGGAGGTCAACACATTCAACGAGCAATAACAAAGCATCAAAAACCTTTCTTAAAGCCTTTATAACCCAACCAGGCAACCTAAAAAAATTGTGGCCCCCAGGAGGTGTTTAGAAACAGCTCTGGCTTAATACTCACCTCCTCTCTGGAACTGTCCCTAGCAGGGACTCATTTCCACCACTAGATGTCCCCAGTCATGTGGGCCAAATGATGGCCTTTGAAAGATTTACCCCAGCAATGTTTTGCTCTAATTCCTGAGCCTCACCCAGCCATCCTTCCATACCAACAGCACGGCATGGAGGGGCTCGGTGAAGGTGGAGGTGAAGGTGTGGAGGTGTCTGATGGGATCACACAGCTGGTAGAAGGACAGACGGCCCTTCTCATAATCCAGATATACCCCCAATTTCTGTAGAGGAGAATCCACGTCTAACTTGACTTCTTTTGCGTTGTGAGACACCAGATAATCTTTCTGACACAAGCGTAAACACCAAGATTTGTTGTTTTGCCCGATGCCGGACGCATCCCCTTTCCGTTCCATGCTGGGATAGGCCACCCCAGCCCTCCAGTTCCCAAGTTCACTGGTCTCTATGGCCCAGTAATGTTTCCCCGAGCTGAAGGTCTGAAAGCTCAACACTTGGCAATAATTCTTGAACCGGCGTGGCGTTTTGGCCCACAGCGTCGTCTTTGACCAGGTCGCGCTTTTCAGGTCCCCCGAAATGGCCACATCGACTGCCGCCGTGTTTGCGTCCAATAGCATATCTTGAACGCTGAACCCTTTTTTTGTATTGGTCACAATATTGGACAAGGACGAGCTTAAGGTCAGCGAGATGGACACTTCATCCAGATCGTCTATGACCTGGACCTTTTTGTCGTGCCCCTCATCAAAATCGGCCCTGCCGAACTCCCTTCCTTGTAGGACGGTGAGTGGGTCAGCCATCTTGCACAGTTCCTCGGTGTGGGACATCTTCCTTAGCAGATCTTCTTTCTTTATTTCCAGCTGCTGAATGAGATCTGAGACTGACAGTGAAACTTTATCTTTCTGCCTGGAGATGTCGGTCAGGATCCGCTCCTCCAAAATCTTGAGTTGCTCTCGGAGGTCTATGAACAGGGCTGTAACTTGGGCCGTGACCGTAGATGCTCTTTCTTGCACCTCTGCCTTGTGATCTTGTAGGTTCTGGACGCTCTTCTCCGTCTCTTCTCTCTTTGAAGTCAACTTCTCCAGAACCTTCCTAAGTCTGTCTTTCTTCTTCTCCGAGGCTTCCTTCAGAAGCTCCACATGGTGCCCCCGATGTTCCCCAAAAACACAACAGGAAACACAGATACATCTAGCATCCTTGCAACAGTAATATTTCAGGATCTCCTTGTGAGTTGGACATTTCCGGCTTTCGATGGAACTGGTGGGCTCGGTCAAGACATGATCCGTGGAGTTGCTGTGCACGCTTAGGTGAACTTCGCACAAGGAAGCCTCGCACATGAGACACGTTTTCACCGCCGGGACGGAAGAGTGGACGCAGTAGGTGCAATAGATGCCGGCTTTCTTCTGCTCGGGTTTGGTCAGTCGGAAATGCTCCACTATGTTACAAAGCTTCGTGTTGCGTTGCAAGGGGGGACGCTTGGGGTACTCGGCTCGGCATTCTGGACAGGTGTAGGCTTTGGACCCCGCTTGAGTATCCAGCACGGACCTGATGCAGCCCTGGCAGAAGCTGTGTCCACACCGCAGGGTTACAGGCTCCGTGTAGAACTGGAGGCAGATCGAGCAGTTGAGCTCGTCTTTAAGGTTGGCGGACGCCATTGTAGCTGGGAGAAGAGAAGCAGAAGGTAGAGGGAATTCAGGTTCTTAGCTTGTCACGGACATGTAGTGTTCAGGCTGCAGCTTCCCGGGTATATCAGCTGTTCAGTCCAGTCACTGCACCGAGCTCACACTTGTAATGTGTCCTGAGAATCTAATGTGTCAGCTCTGACCTATCCTCCCCGGCTGCACTGTACACAAGCTGGATGAGGCCAAGTTTAAGGGGGAACACCAATAAAAACACAAAGACTCCAGTTATTCTGGACACGGCTTGTCCATATTAGTTTTCTCAAACTGATCTAGAATTTTGCTGGCATGATGATAGGAAGTTATTTAAGGTAGACAAAGCTGAGTAGTAACATACAGTATAGTTTAACAATAGCTTTACCATTTCTGTGGTGATTATATATATTTACATGTATTTGGAGTACTTTAAATCCTGACCAATGGACATTTTTGTTCTTTTGATCAAATATAAAAAATCAGCTCAGGCTGCAATATTTACTTTCAATCTCGAGATGCCCCCAAAGTACTTGTTCACCACAAGATGTACTCAGTCTTCTGGATTGAATGATACTGTTATGGTACTCTCATAATCCCTGCCAGAACTTCCAATGGTGCTCAGAATCCATGCCAGGACTTCCAAAGCTGCTCCCAGAATCCCTGCCAGGACTTCCAACGGTGCTCTCAGAATCCCTTCCAGAACTTCCAATGGTGCTCTCAGAATCCCTACCAGGACTTCCAATGGTGCTCCTCGAATCCCTGCCAGGACTTCCAACGGTGCTCTCAGAATCCCTTCCAGAACTTCCAATTGTGCTCTCATAATCCTTGCCAGAACTTCCATTGGTGCTCTCAGAATCCCTGCCAGAACTTCCAATGGTGCTCTCAGAATCCCTTCCAGAACTTCCAATTGTGCTCTCATAATCCTTGCCAGAACTTCCATTGGTGCTCTCAGAATCCCTGCCAGGACTTCCAATGGTGCTCTCATAATCCTTGCCAGAACTTCCAATGGTGCTCTCAGAATCCCTGCCAGGACTTCCAATGGTGCTCTCAGAATCCCTGCCAGGACTTCCAATTGTGCTCAGAATCCATGCAAGAACTTCCATTGGTGCTCTCAGAATCCATGCCAGAACTTCCAATGGTGCTCTCAGAGTCCTTGCCTGGATTTCCAATGGTGCTTTCAGAATCCCTGCCAGGACTTCCAAATAATCCTTGCCAGAACTTCCAATGGTGCTCTCAGAATCCCTGCCAGGACTTCCAATTGTGCTCAGAATCCATGCAAGAACTTCCATTGGTGCTCTCAGAATCCATGCCAGAACTTCCAATGGTGCTCTCAGAGTCCTTGCCTGGATTTCCAATGGTGCTTTCAGAATCCCTGCCAGGACTTCCAATGGTGCTCTTAAAATTGCTGCCAGAAGTTTCAATGGTGCTCTCAGAATCCCTGCAAAAATTTCCAATGGTGCTCTCAGAATCCCTGCCAGGACTTCCAATGGTGCTCTCAGAATCCCTGCCAGGGCTCCCAATGGTGCTTTCAGAATCCCTGCCAGAACTTCCAATGGTGCCCACAGAATCCCTGCCAGAACTTTCCCTGAAGCAACATTGGGCATGTCCTCTGACCAGGAGAGTATTTACACTACAACCCTAGAAGTGTCTGGTACTCTGTCTTCTTGCCAGTTACCCTGTTTGGTGCAACAGGGTAACTACTGATTGCCTGTTTAGTTGCTAACCTGGATTGACCTAACTGCCCTCTTTCCTGTTCAAGACCTTCACTTGAACCTGACCACCTTCTTGCCTACTGCCTGCAAATGACCTTTGCCTGGACCTGACCATTCTTTTGCCTGCTGCTTGCCCATGATCTCTGTTTAGCTCTAACTTGGTGGGGCAACCCAGAGGGCCGCAGTAAACCAGGACCACTATGGTTCTGGCCCGTCTCCGCCATCAGGAGCTCTGGTGTAGACCATTTCTCACTTAGACACCGTGGCTCGGGGGAACCTGTGTCACATGCCAGGGAACCCTATAACCAGCCCAGAAGTTACTATGAATACAAAGTGTAATGGCTCCACCAGCTGCAGGGGTGTCACCAACGGGCCCTTCATTCATACAGAAAGCAGCGCTCTCATCACATCAGAGCTGCTCTGTGCATTTCCGAGGACCATCCAGCACTGGCGAAAATTGGAAGAGGGCCTGGCGTGTCACATGATCAGCCACAAGACCTTGGAAAAAAGTGAGTACAAAATACCACTAGGGGGAGGGGGTTTCTTTGGAGGGGGAGGGGGGACACAAAACCCAGAGTTGGGCTTTAAACCTTACTGCTGTAATAATAATCATTTTTCTCCAACATGGCCCCTGAAGTCCCGAACATCAGAGAGTTCCATCTTGATTTTAGCTTTGAAGTCAACACATTGGCCCATCCCCTCGTCCCTCCCCAATCTCTCTATTGGTCAGTGAGGCTGCACATGGCATTGAGGGTCTAATAGTGAGGTGCAATGGGAGGGACATAATTTGTTTCCCATTACCAATAAATGTTGGGGTTTATATAATATATATATATTATTTGTTCCCCTTTGGTCTGTGAAATATCCCATTGGAAGGATTTTGTTACACATCAAGTGCAAAAAATACCTGTTGATCCCGCCAGAAATCCACTTCCTGTGCTCTCTGTTATCAGTGACATTGTTCCCAGCTCTCTTTGTGGTCCCTGCACTCATAGTCCCACTTTAAACTCTATGACAAGGCCACTGGAATCTAACCGCCGGGACTTGCAGTTCCTCCTCGCTGGCTCAAAGGAGTCAACCTGTCTGTGATTGACATCTGGAGTCCAGATCACCGTGTCAGCACGCTCGCAGGAGGACAGGCCAAGCGCAGGGATTGAATGACAGAGATATTTATAGCCAATAGTTGGGCTTTTAGACATTGGTGTTATAAATAGGTTGCTGTATGTACAGTAAAACATAAACAAATACTGAACTGAGGAAGGACACGGCTCAATACAAAAGAGAAGGCAAAATATAAGCCGCTTTACAGGGCTATTCACAAAAGGGTGAAGAGTTTGGAGAAGGCCGGAGAAGTGAACTCCTCTAGGACAACATAGCTGAACTGGGAAGTGATCTGAATTGGAGAATTTTTCCCAATCAGATATGTGGTCTTAGATCGTTCCCTTCTCCAAACTCCTCACCCTTGTGTGAATAACCCTGATAATGTTTAGCGTGTTATGATGATCGCCCGCCTCTAACATGTTTCACCCATACGGGCTTAGAATGTAAACCCTAATAACTGACATTTCGTCCCAGCAGGATGTATCATAAATCAGTCCCATGTTTTGTTTTCATCAAATACTTCCCCTTTTTTATCCTTTCTTGCATCTCTTTGCAGCCACTTCCTGTCTGCTAGACGTGTGCGATTCGCTTCGTTCCGAATCAAAATTCGGACAAATTTTCCGACATTCGGACGCATTCGAATATCCGAACCCCAATGCATCTGAATTTCCGTTTCCGGATCCCGTACCAATTTCGTTCAAAAACTAAACTGAATGGGACATGTGACTTTTCTGGCCAAGCAGATGTGTTTTTCGGTTTAATGCATCCGAATGGGTCTGAACATGAATTTTCGTTGCGGCAACATGGGAGCCATATACAGTCTATACTAAAGCTGAGGCTCCTAGACCCGAATGGTATTCAGGAACTCCCTTATGCAATTCGGAAATTGGGAACCCGAATGCCATTGGGGTCTGGGAGCCTCAGCTTTAGTAATATATGTATATGGCTAAAGGAATGGCTAAGGAATGGAGTTTCTGAATGCCATTCGGGTCTGGGAGCCATATACAGTATATATATTACTAAAGCTGAAGCTCCCAGACCCGAATGGCATTCAGAAACTCCATTCCTTAGCCATTCCTTTAGCCATATACATATATTACTAAAGCTGAGGCTCCCAGACCCAAATGGTATTCGGGAGCTCCTGAAAAGCAATTCGGAAATTCGGATCCCGAATGCCATTCGGGTCTAGGAGCAACTCCCAGACCCGAATGGCATGTGGGAGCATCCGAATGCTATTCAGAAATGCGGAACCCGAATGCCATTCTAGTCTCGGAGCCATATACATATACAGTATTACTAAAGCTGAGGCTCCCAGACCCGGATGGCATTGGGGACCTCCCCAATGCAATCCGGAAATTCGCATCCCAAATGCCATTGGGGTCTGGGAGCCTCAGCTTTAGTATTAATATCTGTATTTGGTTTTCTGTTTTACTCGCAACGAATATTCGTAAACTCATCCGAAACTAACGAAATTCGGATTTCGTCCGAATTCCAAACCTGAACCAAATTGAATTTCAGATCCGAATACTGAAATATCCGAACCAAACCAAATTTTTCCGCAGCTTACATGTCTACTGTCAGAATGCGCTTCAGCGATGGCTGCTTGGCAATTCCTAGGGCAGGTCTCCTTATGGTGACCACGGCGGACCATGACTGTGTAATGCGTGTTGAAATGGCATCTCTATTAGAAGCACCTGTGACATGGTGACAACACAGGAGCACAATAAGGAGACAGCCACAGAGTGTTGTCACCCTATAACAGGAAGTGCTGATTGTGCTGCAGGTTTACAGCTCAGGTGAGATTGTCGCGGTTGGGTTCACAGCGACTTTTAGTTTTCAGCGTTGTGGGTGGGTTGTAATAACATTCAACAAAAAAGCTCCAAAGTCCCCGTTTTCAAAGTCCATTTATTCTTTAAAATTCAGGCAGTGTCATAGTAGGAAACAACAATTCCAACACTCAAACCCCTGTTCGGTAATCCCATATAAGAAGGTCAGCCTACGGGTAGCCTAAGATGGCGCTAACACAGAATGATATGGGGGGAGGGGCACAGCACATTCACATGAACACCAAACATTTCACACGGGAATGCTTACATACGCACATACAATATATATGTATATAAATTATATATTACATATGTGTAAAGAGCGTCCATAGTCCCTTCACATCAACTAACCTACCTACTGATGCTGTAAAGAGAACCTGTCACCAGGTGGCTTACGTAAGAATCTAAATTTTAAGTCTTAAATAGGGAAGAGCTTGGGTTTGGACCCAACCTGAGCTCCTCCAAACCCAGAAGCTGCATGGGTCCACCCGCCCTATCAGCTGCAGGCCGGCGAAATCCCTACAAGCAGCTGCATGTAAACAAAGGGGTGGGATGCCTGTGCTGACATCATTGACCTTGTATGGCCCCATGACCATATTAGGTCAATGCCATGGACTGGGTGGTCATATTAGGTCAATGTCATAGACTGGGTGGCCATATTAGGTCAATGTCATAGACTGGGTGGCCATATTAGGTCAATGCCATAGACTGGGTGGCCATATTAGGTCAATGCCATAGACTGGGTGGCCATATTAGGTCAATGTCATAGACTGGGTGGCCATATTAGGTCAATGTCATAGACTGGGTGGCCATATTAGGTCAATGTCATAGACTGGGTGAGCCCTATCAGCTGCAGGCCGGCGAAATCCCTACAAGCAGCTGCATGTAAACAAAGGGGTGGGATGCCTGTGCTGACATCATTGACCTTGTATGGCCCCATGACCATATTAGGTCAATGCCATGGACTGGGTGGCCATATTAGGTCAATGCCATAGACTGGGTGGCCATATTAGGTCAATGTCATAGACTGGGTGATCATGTTAGGTCAATGTCATAGACTGGGTGGCCATATGAGGTCAATGTCATAGACTGGGTGGCCATAGGAGGTCAATGTCATAGACTGGGTGGCCATATGAGGTCAATGTCATAGGTTTGGTGAATATATTAGGTCAATGCCATAGACTGGGTGGCCATATGAGGTCAATGTCATAGACTGGGTGGCCAACTTTGGTCAATGTCATAGGCTGGGTGTCAGAAGTCACCTGAGGTTGCTGTTCCATCAAGTGCCCATAACAATGTAACAACAAAGCCTTGTAGCTAGGAGGAATGTAAACATCTACAGGGCTCTGTGTGGGGTATGGTTATGGTGACTTAGGAGCTGGAAGACAGCGTGTGTTATCAGCATGAGTTCAGGCACCTGGATATGGGAGGGATTATCAGACCTCAGGGGCCTACCACCTCTTAGAACCATTATTAGTAACACCATTGAAGGGGTACATCTACATAAGTGAACTTGCAACATTGTAATCATTTACGACTGAAGGTTTCATTTCTTACATAAAAATCAGCTGCAACTGGATTTACAAAGTTTCAAAAACTTTTTTTTTTAAAAGGTTGAACCGCGGTTTTGGTGGACGCCCAATGGGTCCAACCACCCGATGGCGAGAGTGACTCTGGTGTCTCCACTCTTACCGGGGTGTCACCTTCCCAACGTTGTGTTCTTCAGATGGAAGGTTGAGGAGTCCATTACAACAAAACCATCATTCGGCTTCTTAATGTCCTCGACGGGGTCGGAGTTCCGGTGAGGAAGCCAAGATGTGATTCAACTTGCCGGCAATCACACAAACATGAACGCTCGGTCATGAGAGTCAAGGAACCATTGATGAGGTTGTAATGGATTCCAGAGGGTCAGTTCACTAAGATGTACGAGTCATATTAAAGACAACCTACCATTCCTCTCGCTGTCCATTCTGACAGTCCCGGAGCGTTAAGTCGTAAGCTCCGTATTGCTTCTTCTGTCATGTCACAAATATATTCTCATCACACTCCTTCCAGGGTAAAGCCGGGAGCATGGGGGTGCTGCACCTGGTAAACTGGGGTAAACATAGACGTATAGGTCCTCAGTACTCCATGGATCCATACAACTGTCCAAGAATTTATTAAGTCTTTCCTTTTTCTTCTTCATTTTTTGCATAGATAAAAAAAGGACATTTTAGGCCTGGTGACTACCTACCCCCTCTCTATCATTTAAAATACACCTATGATAGACCTTTCGTTTCTTTGTAAGTGGGCAAACTTACCAAATCTGCAGGGGATCAAGTCATTATTTTCCTTACTGTATGTACACTATATTGCCAAAAGTATTGGGACGCCTTTACACGCACATGAACTTTAATGGCATCCCAGTCTTAGTCTGCAGGGTTCAGTATTGGGTTGGCTCCGCCCTTTGCCGCTATAACAGCTTCATCACTTCTGGGAAGGCGTCCACAAGGTTTAGGAGTGTGTCTAGGGGAATGTTGGACCATTTGTGAGGTCAGGTACTGATGTTGAGGAGGAGAAGGCCGGGCTCGCAGTCTCCGCTCTAATTCATCCCAAAGGTGTTCTATGGGGTTGAGGTCAGGACTCTGTGCGGCCAGTCACGTTCCTCCACCCCAAACTCCCCCATCCATGTCTCATGGACCTTGCTTTGTGCACTGGTGCGCAGTCATGTTGGAACAGGAAGGGGTCATCCCCAAACTGTTCCCACAAAGTTGGGAGCATGAAATTGTCCAAAATGTCTTGGTGTGCTGATGCCTTAAGAGTTCCCTTCACTGGAACTAAGGGGCCAAGCCCAACCCCTGAAACACAACCACCCCCCCCAAAATTTACACTTGGCACAATGAAGTACCGTTCTCCTGGCAACCGCCAAACCCAGACACACCCATCAGATTGCCAGGCAGAGAATCGTGATTGGTCACTCCAGAGAACACGTCTCCACTCCTCTAGAGTCCAGTGGCGGCGTGCTTTACACCACGGCATCCCACGCTTTGCATTGCACTCGGTGATGTAAGGCTTGGATGCAGCTGCTCGGCCATGGAGACCCATTCCATGAAGCTCTCTACGCACTGTTGTTGTGCCAATCTGAAGGCCGCATGGAGTTTGGAGGTCTGTAGCTATTGACTCTGCAGACAGTTGGCGACTTCTGCGCACTGTGCGCTTCAGCATGCGCTGACCCCGCTCTGTCATGTGACGTGGCCTACCACTTCCTGGCTGAGTTGCTGTTGTTCCCAGTTGCTTCCACTTTGTTATAATACCAGTAACAGGCGACCGCGGAATATTTAGTAGCAAGGAAATGTCATGAAAACACCTGAATCCAATGATTTAGAGGGGCGTCCCAATACTTTCGGCTATATAGTCTATATACACACACCAGGAATAATAATTATGGAGAATATAATAAAATGGTGATAGTTGCAATTTTGTATGCTACATGATATTAACAGAACTGTCTACTAAACCCCTAATGTCACCTGTGCACTCCAATGAAGCTACTCAAGCACAGATCGTGCTTGAGTAGCTTCTTTCCTGGCCATAGCGAGCAGGGAATGACAGCTCTGAAACTGGAAGTGGTGAAAAGCTTGTCGCTTCTGGCCTCACTCACCGCAGGGACGATTAGCGAATGTTCACAGACCGTCCTCTCCCACTGACACCTGCCATGGATGTCCCGGGTGCCCAGGATACACGGCGGGGGAAAGGGTGGTCAGGCACTATTATATGGATGGTGTATACTTTGTTCTCTCCTAGGTCACAGCTTTCCTGCAATTTCCAGATAGCGGTTGTGTAACAAACCACTTTATCTTCCTTAATCCCTCCTTCCTGCTTTGCTTATTGCCTAAAATAATTGCTTTTTTTTTTTATTAGCTGTCCTCAAGCAAAACAAATATATTTGCAGTCAAGAGGAATGGCGCGGGTCGACGATATTTTTGCATCATGATTACATTTTTTTTAAAGGTAATTCCACAAATAATGTGTGAAAAGTGTGAGATCCGTATTGTTTTCGCAGTGAATAGCTGCAAAGGTAAATCCCGTCCTTCTCTGTACAAGGGCTGGAATTAGACTTTAAAGCGGGACTGTCACACTTCCGGGAGTGATGGATCCCTGTGTCCCCCCCTGCCGTGTGCCCCGTCTTCATCCGATGACTCCTCTGACACTTGTAGTCCTGCATTGAAAAGGGCGCAATGCTGAGCCACCAGAGCAGCGAGTATAGTGTCTCCTCTATTGTAGGGGGCTGCTTCACCTTTTGGTGACATCAGCGCCACTTTAAGGAGGAATATCCAATGATGTTCTTTTCTGAGTTTTACAATCTAAATATTGCAAACCTTCTCCTACTATGTACAGTAAAACCTTCACACAACTGCAAAGAAGAATATCCGTAAAAAATAAACCAGGGCAACTGGACTTGCTGTATTTTTCTTGGAGACGTTTCAATGGTCGTCCGACCAGCTTTCTCATTGCAGAAATTGAGACAAAACAAGTCGGATAACCCAGCAATTCGGGTGACCAAGCAAGTCGGGTGACCAAGCAAGTCGGGTGACCAAGCTATCGATGATACGAAATCCCCGGCACTCCATACAGCGTACAGACCTTGGATGAGAGGTTGGTGCTTGAAGTGACAACACGGATGGCGCCGTGTCAGATACAGTCCATAATAGAAGTCACCAGCACTCGAAGATATGTTATGTTTCGGGGCCACGCAGGGTCCCTTGTTCTCGGCGACATAGTGACGTCACTATGTCGCCGAGAAGAAGGGACCCTGCGTGGGCCCGAAACGTTGGCTGTTTGGCGCATGTGACGATCCAATAAAAAAGTGCTTTACTTCTTGCACATATCATCGAGTGCTGGTGACTTCTATTATGGGTGACCAAGCATGTCAGGTTACCAAGCTAGTCGGGTGACCAAGCAAGTCGGGTGACCAAGCAAGTCGGGTTACCGAGCTAGTCGGGTTACCGAGCTAGTCGGGTTACCAAGCTAGTCGGGTTACCAAGCTAGTCGGGTTACCAAGCAAGTCGGGTTGCCAAGCTAGTCGGGTTGCCAAGCTAGTCGGGTGGCCAAGCAAGTCGGGTGGCCAAGCAAGTCGGGTGGCCAAGCTAGTCGGGTGGCCAAGCTAGTCGGGTGGCCAAGCAAGTCGGGTGGCCAAGCTAGTCGGGTGGCCAAGCAAGTCGGGTGGCCAAGCTAGTCTGGTGACCAAGCAAATCGGATGACCAGCGAAACGTCTTCAAGAAAAATACAGCAAGTCCAGTTGCCCTGATTTATTTTTTACAGACATACCATGACCCGGATGAATGAGAACCTTCACAGTCATGTAGCCATAAGTAAAGATTGATTGTTAGAATTAGCAGTAGTGAGAAACACGTGTTAGGTTGGAGTGAACTGACCACCCTCAGGTCGTGTGTAACTATCGTACCCAACTTCATAAAACACCTTTACGTTCCGCACGAGTCCTTTACAGGAAAACACCTCATTTTCCCGTCATCCCTCCCCACGCTTTCCAAAGTCTCATGTAAGATATAAGGTCTTTGGCTTTGATCACATGGCCACCACAGGCCACGCTGCCGTTCACATCTCAGTCCCCCCGGAGTATTGCTTCGGTAAAGTGTGCGCACACCGTGATAGCCCATCGACAATCCATGCCGCACTAGGGAAAGGAAGGTGAGGGAGATAAAGCGTGGCGAGATACTTCACAGAAAAACCCCCACACATTGGAAAAAAAGCTTTTTTGCTGTTTCATCAAAAAACACGAAGAGGAAATCCCAACTCGACAAAAGGGGGGGGAGGGGCAAGCAGGAAAATCTGTGGGAGATAGAAAAAAGGACAATAAAAGGTGGAAAAAAAACCTCTCGGTGAAAACGGCAACGTTTGTATACTGCATTTATCACAAAAATTCTCCTGCAGGGCGGAGTTAAGGTTTCAGTGGGCAGTCCTTCAGAAATTCCGGTTTACTTCCACGTTAGCTCCTCAGCCTCACCCAACCCTCGTTCCACACAAAGAAAGCAGCATGGAGGGGCTCGCTGAAGGTGGCTTTGAAGGTGTGGAGGTGCCGGACGACGTCACACAGCTGGTAGAAGGACAGGTGGCCCGCTTCGTAATCCAGATATAATCCCAATCTCTGGATGGGGATCTTGGTCTGCAGTTGACGTGACCTGGAATTATGAGTCACAGAGTAGTGGTTGTCGTAGGTCCTCAGGCTCCAGGACTTGTTGTTCTCACCGATCCTGGACTCCTTGCCGCCTCGGTAAATGCTGGGGTAAGCCACGCCCACCCACCAATCCTCGGACTGGCTCGTTTCCACCTCCCAGTAGTGTTTGCCCGTGCTGAAACCTTTGGTGCTCAAAACTTGAGGGAACGTCGTAAATCGCTTGGCGCTCTCAGGGTAGTTCAATGGCGTCTCCGACCAGGAGGCCGACTTCAGATCTCCGGACACCGACACCTTTCGGCAAGCCGTTTCTAAGTCAAGTAAGATGTCGGAGGTCTTGGGGTCGTAAAAACCTCTTTTCACGGTGGACATGATGTCCGAGACGCAGGCGTGCAAAGAAGCCGACACCAGGCGCTCCTTCAGCTCGCTGGAGGAGCGGATCTTCCGAATATCCTGCACGATCGGTTCGGAATCTTTGTCCAGCTTGGCGGTGTCCTCCGTGTCCAGATCCTGGTCTTGTAGGACGGTTATGGGATCCGTCATGTTAAACAGCTCCTCGACGTGGTGCATCTTCCGGCACAGCTCGTCCTTCTGGGTCTCCAGCTGCCGGATCAGATCAGAGACGGAGAGCAAGCTCTGCTTTTCGTGCCTGGAGATCTGAGTCATGAACCTCTTCTCCAGGCAGTCCAGCTGCTTCCTGATGTCCGTGAACAGCTCGGCGATGCGCTCCGTTAGGACGGTGGTCTTCTCCTGCACCTTCCTGCGAAGGTCTTGCAAGTTCTCCAGGTTCTTCTCGCTCTCCTCCTTTTTGGAGGACAGCTTCTCCAGAAGTTTCCTCAGCTTCTCCTTCACCCTCACCACCTCATCCAGCGACTTCAGCGTGTGGCCCTTGTGCGAGCCGATGGCCGAGCAGTAGACGCAGATGTAGGCGCCGTCGTCGCAGCACAGGAATTCCAGGTTCTTTTTGTGGATCAGACACTTCCAGCTGTCCAGGGAGCTGGTGGGGTCGATCAGGGTGTGTTCCACGGTCTTGTTGTGGATACCCAGGTGGGTGTCGCATAGGGAGGTCTCACACTGGAGGCACGTCTTAGCGGCGGGGACGGGAGCGTGAAGGCAATACGTGCAGGAGACCCCGGAGCTCTCTAGCTGGGACTGAGTGTCAAGGAAGTGCTTTGCAATGTTGCACAGCTTGCGGTTCTTCTCCAGCAGGGGGCGCACCGGGTACTTTGCTCGGCACTCCGGACACGTGTAGACACCGGACCCCTTCTGCGTATCCAGCACGCTCATTATACAGTCCCGGCAGAAGCTGTGCCCGCACCTCAGGGACACCGGCTCTGTATACAAGCTCAGGCAGATGGAACAACTCAGCTCCTTTCTCAAGTCAGCGAACGCCATTCTGTGCAACTGAAAGAAAACAAAAACTTTATTAAAACATCCCCCGTACACAGGGCAACGCATAGAGACCCATTAAAACTGATCTAAACCCCACATCAGGGGTAGGCTACCTTCGCACTCCAGCTGTTCTGGTACTACAACTCCCATGAGGCATTGCAAGACTGACAGCCACAGGCATGACTCCTATAGGCCTGATGGGACTTGTAGCTTCTAGCTGGAGTGCTGAGGTTGCCTACCATTGGTCTATATCAGGGGTAGCCAAACTCCGGCCCACCAGCTGTGGTGAAACTACAAATCCCATGATGCATCTCTCTCCGGGAGTGGTGGCTGTGAGAATCTTGCAATGCCTCATGGGATTTCACCACAGCTGGAGGGCCGGAGTTTGGCTACCCTTGCTCTACATGGATGACATTCAGCGCGAGCACTGCGTATAATAAACAACTGCCTTCACAATACGAGGTTTCATCCTTTTTCTATCTCAGTGCTGCTGATCTCCTCCAGCCATTAGGTACCACTTCCTGTCTACACGGGGTCACTGCAATGCTAGCTGCAAATCAATGTTCTGGACTGGCTTCCGGATACTGACATGTCTTCTCTGCCATGTTAAGAGGATGACGCCCTGCGCTCAAAACATTGCTCCGGTCACACGGGGTCATATAGCAAATACAAGATTCTTACAGGTATATATCACCAGTGACCCCACGAGGGCCAATTACAACTCGGGTAGTCACCAAGCTCTGACATCACAATGAGCTTCAATGGAAGTTCCTCCACCATGACGTGCAGTGATTGGTTCTTACTAGGGATGAGCCGAACACACCCATGTTCGGTTCTAATTCGAACTTAGAACTCAATGCAAGTCTATGGGGGTAGAACTCAGAAAATTAAATGTCCCCATTTTGAAGCCTTATATGCAGTTTATTGGCCATAAAAAGTGTATGGGGATCCGGGTACTGCCCTGGGGGACATTTATCAATGAAAAAAACACTTTTCAAAAATACAATTTTTAAAGGAGCAGTGATTTAACATCACTTAAAATGAAACATTAAAAATGAAAAATGCCTTTAAATATGGTGCCTGGGGGGTCCCCTTTCACTGACCGTAAAGTGGCACATCTGTATGATGTATAGGACCTGCTGAAGCAAAAATGACATTTATATACATTTTATTGATATTTATATAGAACTCGAATATACACAGAAGTCTAGAACCCTCTCTCTCTCTCTCTCTCTCTATCTCCTACAACACACTACATGGGGCCGCGGTGTCAGCAGCCTTATATAGTGTGCTGCAGGGACTTAGCTGTGAGACATGATTGGGCAGAGTCATCGTGACTTTGCCCAATCATGGCTCTATATTTGTACTGAGCCCTGATTGGCACAGTCTTGCACCTTCCCCTGATCTATCTGATCTAACAGGTATGTCATCAGCCATATGTACATCATTCAACCTGACAGACTGAGGACATCAAGTGGTAGAAAGGGATTACTGCGGGGGAAGAGGGGCGCAGCTCCAAATTAAAGGGGAGACGGGCAGCAAGAGCTTTCATTTTTTTTATTTGGGGGGGGGGGGGTTAGT
>NW_017308667.1:92133-92473 GCF_000935625.1 Nanorana parkeri
AAATTTGTTATGTCAAGATAAATATTAACCGCTTGAAGATCAGGTGTTTAGACCCCCTTCCTGGCCCGGCCATTTTTCAGTGTTCAGCGCTGCGGTACTTTGACTGACGTTTATTCCGTCATACAACGCTGTACCGAAATGAATTTTATACCATTTTTTGGGGACAGATAGAGCTTTTGTTTGGTAGTATTTAATCACCGCTGGGGTTTTATTTTTTACTATATTCAGGAGAAATTACTGAAAATTTTGAATAAAAAAAGTTTTTTTTTACATTATGTTATAAAACAACTAATATTACCAACTTTTTTTGGTAAAATATAAAAGTCGGGGTCACGTCGGG
>NW_017308667.1:93406-94784 GCF_000935625.1 Nanorana parkeri
AAATGAATTTTATACCATTTTTTGGGGACAGATAGAGCTTTCTTTTGGTGGTATTTAATCACCACTGCGGGTTTTATTTTTTACTATATTCAGGAGAAATTACTGAAAATTTTGGATAAAAAAAGTTTTTTTTTACATTCTGTTATAAAACAACTAATATTACCAACTTTTTTTGGTAAAATATAAAAGTCGGGGTCACGTCGGGTAAATAGACACCAAACATGTCAAGCTTAAAAATTGCGCGCACTCGCAAAATCGCAAAAAATTAGCATACCCAAAATTGGCCATAGGCGACGCTTTAAAAGCTTTTACCCCTCATCAGTTTAGTGTTATCAGTGATTGATGGCCCGAGAATTATTGCTCTCACTGCGACGTTCGCGGCGATATGTAACATGTGCGGCGTAATGGGCGCAATCGTCGTTTTCGCAGGTATGTGCACCTGACGCATGTTTACATGCATGTATGTAGGGGTGGGGACTTTAAAAAAAACAATTGTTTTTTTAAATTATTTTTTATTTGTAACTTTTAAAAAAATTTGGGGGAAACTTAAATTTTTTTTTACTACTAGTTAATACTTAACTTTATTGCTTTTACAGAGGGGGCTGAGAACCCCCTCTATGTGATAGCAAAAGAGGTGACAGGTCGTCTTTATGGAGACATCAGGGGTCTCCAAGACCCCTAATGTCACCTAGGACCCCCCTGAAGAAGCTGATGAAGCAGAGATCTGCTCCATCAGCTTCTCTCCAGCATCTGAAGCTGGAGAGTGACACGAGAATGCGGAAGTGATGTATTATACAACACTACCGCATTCTTGCAGAGGAGAGGGGACCGGAGGGAGCTCGTGTACCGAGCTCCCTCTGATCCCCTGTGACAGAGGCCATATGCTGGTCCCGGGCTCACACCGGAGCCCTGGACCAGCTTGACAGCAAGAGGGGGGCGCATGTCACGGGACCTCATACAAGCGATCCGCCGGCTCTATAGCTGGCGGATCGCTTGTATAGTAACGGGCATCGCTGCCTGTTTTCAAATGGTGGTGATTTCCCGCTTGCCTGGCCGACCGTTCATACACAACGGCTGGGCGGGAGGTAGTTAATCAAGGACTAAAATGAGCCCTGCAATACCGCTGGCTGGAAACCTTTGGTGGGTCTACGGCAGGGGTAGGCAACCTCAGCACTCTAGATCCCATCATGCCTCTACTTCTGAGAGCCATGCCTGAGGCTGTAAGAGTCTTGCAATGCCTCATGGGACTTGTAGTTCCACAACAACCGGGGCACCAAGCAGCGGCCACACCAGGCTCGGTGTCGCCTGGTGCGGCCCGCTGCACATGCGTTATGATGACATCACACATATGCAGTGATGTACTTCACTACTGGTGGCC
>NW_017308667.1:94841-95300 GCF_000935625.1 Nanorana parkeri
CTGTTGGGCTCTCAGTCCATGACCGAGTGCCTGACTTTTAAGAAGGGGTGACACCAAACTGTCAGTCATCTTTTTTGTCACCCCCTCTGATGGTGTCACCTGGTGTTGGTTGTGACACCGCTGTCACCAAGGTTGCCTGCCTCTGCCTTATGGCGATGGCTCCCCATTGTTCTCCTTTGTTTATCTCTATACCATTTATGAGATTTCCAGGGACGCTGTGACCCCACCATGCATACAGCATTAACCAGAAACCAGGGGCCCCTGGCTAGAACCACAGAGGACCTGACCCCCAGAAGCCCCCCCAACCCTATATGGATATTTGATGATCCTTCAATGTAAACAATGACATAGCTGTTCAGCATGTTTCTAAATAATTCTCATCCCTGGGCCCTTGTGATCTGTATAGGGCCCCTGGTCCCCAGCCCCTGCCAGTGGTAGCCCAGCGATGGCACAGCTGGC
>NW_017308667.1:95643-100714 GCF_000935625.1 Nanorana parkeri
GGGGGGGGTGTCAGAGCACGTGACACCGAGCCTGGATACAATGTAACGAAGAACAATGAGCCGCATCCGCTGCCACACTGACCTGTCACCGGGGATCACCGACACATGGGAGGAGGAAGACACCGAACGCAGCCCCGTCCACCGACCCAGCACCGACAAACGTAAACAATGAGCTGATCCAACACATGACAGGAACAAAACGTTCCACCGACAGAAACGTTCCCTATCCAGAGCAATGCAGACAGCGACACCTAGTGTCCACAATCGGAACTGCAGGGCGCCGCACAGCCCAATGATCAGACGGTACATTTTTAGTCATTTATTTATTTGTTTTCAAAACATACAACAAAAAATAAGAAATATCCCCAAAATCAGATCCAAACCCTGAGCCTGGGTTCACACCAGCTAAAGCGGTCCATTTTAGCGCGGCAGTCACAACGTAAGGCACCATTTATTAATTTCTTTCACTTTATTGGCAGTGTGCAAAGTGTACACTACATTCAGGTCCCAGCGCTGTGGTGTGAACGGGGCACATAGAAATCAATTATTATATGCATGCTCTTTAGGGTTGCCACCTTTCCTTCAAGTGAAGCCCGAACATTCTAGCGTCGCGTGCTGCAAGTTTTTAATTTTTGGGGGAGAATATAGTGGAGAGAGCAAGGAGAGACAGCCGGGGAGGAAGTAAGGAGACCGGCTATAGAGAAGCAAAAATCCCAGCAATAAAAAATAATATGAAGCTACATACTTTGTTTTGCTCTGGGGCGGGCCTGATGTCTCCAGGGTCTCATGTGGCCTCTGCAGGCTCTCACCAGGCTATGCGGGCTCTCGTGTGGCCTCTGCAGGCTCTCACCAGGCTATGCGGGCTCTCGTGTGGCCTCTGCAGGCTCTCACCAGGCTATGCGGGCTCTCAGGTGGACTCTGCGGGCTCTCAGGTGAACTGCACAGATTCTCTGGTGGGCTGCGCGGGCTCTCAGGTGGACTCTGCAGGCTCTCAGGTGAACTGTACAGCATGGAGCGCGTACAGCCCCGTGCAAGGCCGTATCGGGCAGCTCCTGGGAAGGACAGGTGCTGCGTGTGATTAGTACTCAGCCCCCGTCCTTCTCTATGGGACTACACGGCTGTACGTCGCCCTACGGTCACCCGCCATGTGGCCTCTGCAGGCTCTCACCAGGCTATGCGGGCTCTCGTGTGGCCTCTGCAGGCTCTCACCAGGCTATGCGGGCTCTCAGGTGGACTCTGCGGGCTCTCAGGTGAACTGCACAGATTCTCTGGTGGGCTGCGCGGGCTCTCAGGTGGACTCTGCAGGCTCTCAGGTGAACTGTACAGCATGGAGCGCGTACAGCCCCGTGCAAGGCCGTATCGGGCAGCTCCTGGGAAGGACAGGTGCTGCGTGTGATTAGTACTCAGCCCCCGTCCTTCTCTATGGGACTACACGGCTGTACGTCGCCCTACGGTCACCCGCCCTGCACATCTGTGCGGGTGTCTGTACTCGTACGCTGTCAGTGTGGATCCTGTCTGCGTCCGAGCCGGGACACCCGCACCCGTATGGACCTGCACTTGGGGTGAGCTTAGGGCGGCGCACGGCCACGTATTCCCATAGAGAAGGACAGGGGCTGAGTACTAATCACACGCAGCACCTGTCCTTCCCGGTGCTGCCCAATACGGGGCTTTACGCGCCGGCCTTTTCACGTGTGAATGAGGCCTAAATCCCAAAGGTGCTCAGTTGGGTTGAGGTCAGAGCTCTGTGCAGGACACCGAAGTTCTTCCTGGCCGAAATGGTCACACCGTGTCTTTATGGAGCTGGCTCTGTGCACAGGGGACAGTCATAGTGGAACAGAAAAGGGTCTTCACCAAACTGTGACCACAAAGCTGGAAGAGTGCAATTATCTACAATGTCTTTGTATGTTGTGGTATTAAAAGCACCCTTCACTGGAGACTCCTGAACTCCATCATTTGGAGGGGTTCCCACTTAGTTTTCTAGTATAGTGGAGGTGTGATGGTCAGGTGTCCTTGCACTTTTGGCAATACATTGGGGGGAATTTATCCAAACTGGAGCAAACGAAAACTGGAGCAACTGTGCATGGCAACCAATCAGCTTCTCTCTTCAGTTTCTTCAGTGAAGATTTAACAATGAAAGAGAGAAGCTGATTGGTTGCCATACACAGCTGCTCCAGTTTTGATAAATTCCCTTCAGGGTATATACAGAATTCAAACACTGGAGTCACAAAGTGAACAAAGGAAAGGCGTCTGGCCCATCACAACACGTTCAGGATTTACAATATATCGTCCTGTACACCAAGGGAGACCTACCACAACCCACCAAATATAGAGAAGTCCACTTTGGGTAGTAACGAGGGATGCACCGATACCGGTATCGAGTAGCGATATTACTTTTTCGGTACTCACCGATACCCAGTATTGCAATGCAATAACTCACCACCTGGCTTCCTGATTAGCCGGGAAGCCGGGCGGCGTGTAAAGAATCGTCACCCGGCTTCCCGATTAGCAGGGAAGCCATCCCCATGCTTCTCGTCACTATGTGATGAGAAATCATGGAGCCTCCTTTCTGGCCAATCAGGAAGCCGGGCGCGGTGTAATGACGCGATGCCCTGCTTTCTGACTGGCCAGGAAGCCGACACCATGCTCCCTCATCATGAGGTGATGAGGGAGCATGCAGCCAGCTTCCTGGCCAATCAGGAAGCCGAGTGCCGCGTTATTACAAGGCACCCGGTTCCTGATTGGCCAGCTTCCCCACCAATCAGGAGGGCGGGCAGCGAGTCAAGTGACGAGGGAGCCGGCTTCCCAGCCAATCAGGAAACATCAGGCTAGGCATCGGAGCATTTGGGCGAGTTCAAGTACTCACCTGAATACTCTGCATCGGCACCGATACTAGTATCGGTGCATCCCTAGTAGTCACCTATAATTTTTAGGAGCTATACAATGAATGCAGACACCACATAAAAGGTCTGGTACACTGCAATGTATTCCATTTTTGGGTTACATACACTTTGAGCCAGATAACCAGGCAACTGGCATTTTAGAATAGAAGGCCAACAACAGCATGTCCCCCGTACTTCCCTCATGACAGAATCAATTCAAATACATCATCAGTTTGGCAACAACATGTTCCTGAAAATGAGTGTGGTCCGTTAGCAATGATGATGATTGATCTAGCTATTAAGCCTGATCCAGCCATCCTTCCATACCACAAACGCAGGGTGTAGAGGTTCAGTGAAGGTGGAATGGAAGGTCCACAGGAGTTGGACTGAGTCACACAGCTGGTAGAAGGACAGATAACCAGCATTGTAATCCAGGTAGATTCCCAATCTCCGAATGTCGGATTTGGGATTAAGAGTGGTTGTCAGCGAGTCATGAATCACAAGATAGCCATTCTGTGCCCTGTTCAAGCACCAGGAATGTTTATTGTATCCAATTTTCGACTTTGAGCCCTCGCGGGGTATGGACGCATATGCCATGCCCACCATCCAATAGAATGATTTACTGGTGTCCACTTCCCAGTAATGCCGACCATTAGAGAAAGAATTCTTGGTGAACACTTGGCAATAAGATACGAAACGTTTTGAACTGACAGATCGATTGAGGCCATCAGCCGCCCAAGAAGCAACCTTTTGATCTCCTGAGATGAGGACATTGTTGACAGCCGTGTCAGAATCCAGCAATAGATCCACGGCCTTCGGCATATAAAATGTTTTCTCCACTTTGGACACAAAATCAGATACGACCCAGTACAAGGTCGCCGTGATCAGACCTTCCTCGCACCTCATTTCCAAGCTGCCCTCTTCCTCAACCGCCTTCTCTGCAACACCGGGTTCCTTAAGACCAGCAAAGTCTTTGCCGTCCGTTTTCTTGTCTTGCAAGACGATCAATGGGTCGGCCATCTTGCACAGCACCTCAAGATGACGCATCTTCTCGAACTTCGACTCTTTTTGGGTCTCCAGCTCCTGGATCAGATGCGAGACTTTGGATCCTATTTTGTCTTCCTGTTCAGAGATGACATCCATGACCCAGGCTTCCTTTTCATCCAGCTGTTTCCTGGCGTCTTCAAACATAGACGCGACTCTCTTTTTAACGTCGGTGGACTTTTTTCGCTCATTGGCTTGGCGATCCAGTAGCTTGTGGACTTGTTTCTCAATGTCTCCCACCTGGGAAGTTAGTATATCCAGGACTTTTCTAAGCTTCTCCTTCTTCTTCTTCGTGGCCCCATCCAGTGTCTCCACCTCGTGCGTTCGGTGGGATCCTACGGCAAAGCATGAAGCGCAAATGCAGGAAGCGTCTTCGCAGCAGTGGTATTCCAGGAGCTTGTTGTGGGTCTGACATTTCCTGCTGGCCAGGGAAACGGTGGGCTCGATCAGGACGTGGTCCACGGTGCTGTTGTGGATACTCAGGTGAACGTGACACAAGGAGGTCTCGCACTGAAGACACGTCTTGGCGGCTAGGGTGGGAGCGTGCGCACAGTAAGTACAGGCGACCCCAGACCCCTCCAGCTGTGTTTGAGGAGCGAGGAAATGTTTTGCTATGTTACACAACTTCCTGTTCTTCTCCATGCGGGGACGCTCTGCATACTCCTCCCTGCACTCGGGACACGAGTAGCCGCCCAAATCTTTCTGCACTTCCAGAACGCTTTCAATGCAAACCCGGCAGAAGTTGTGTCCGCACCTCAGCGACACCGGCTCCGTATAAATGTTCAGGCAGACGGAGCAGCTCAGCTCCTCACGCAGCTCAACAGATGCCATCGTGCAGGAAGCTGGAAGAAAATGAAACTCCCGGGGCTCCAGGAAGTGGGCGGGGATCTCTGCCTGTTAAGAGAGCCTGTTTTTTAACCCTTTTATAGCCATGATGCTGTGCCTGCTACTGAGTCTTTACTGGTCAGCAAATACTTGGGTAACATTCATAGACACAACAAAGTTGACGTGTGTGGCGAAGGTGTGGGCAGAACAGAACACGCACCGACATTGAAAGTGGTTCAGGACCCTCAGCACCGGGATTCTTTAATAGGAGGTTCAACAAACCGAGAATTTATTACCACGGAAGGCAAAGGTTGAGTCCACAG
>NW_017308667.1:100794-108117 GCF_000935625.1 Nanorana parkeri
AGGGATCACAGGGCAGCAATATGGTACAGCAAATGCACAGAGTTCAGTGATAGCAATGGTGCAGCAGCACAAATGCAGGAAGAGTGCAGCGGAAGCATTGCAGCGCGGCACGGACCATTCTGCAGAAGCACAGGGGTGACAATATGACACAGAAAGGGGTTCCTGCACTACTCACACTGGATGCTCCCGTTGGTCCTGAGAGTTAGCGCAGTCCATGCATTGTAGCAGAGGCACAGGTGTAGCATTTCCTGGGTCAAAAATTAAGGCAAGAGGGAACCCTGTGCAGCCCAGCAGCAGTCTCGGGGACCACATGGGTTGCAAACAGCAAAAAAAAGGGGTTCAAAGAAAAAAAGGGGAGTCTCTGTGTCCAGAAAGCAGCTCACAGCTTTTAAGGAACTACAAGTCTCAGCATTCCCAGTCACAGCAAACAGAAGTGTAGAACTATATGTCTATCTACTTTACAGTCACCTTGACTCAGGGCTGGCCAAGATCCCAGGAACCCGGTCACCAATGCTCCTTAACAAATGGCAGCTGGCCCTAACTTTTGAGGGTTTTTTTTCTAGTTGTTGTCAATTGAGCTAAAAAAAAAAATCCTGCTGGCTTCTGGTTATTGATTTGTCTACCTCTGCCTTGACCTGTCCCTAAGATGGAGTGTCTAGCCATTGCATATAAGCAGGGGCGTCCCGAGGCCAGGTGTCACCCGGTATCTAGACCGGGTGACACCCTGCTGTGTCGTCATCGAGCATTCGCAGCCATCTGATTGATGCCTGCCCGTTTAAACGGTATCTGCATGGAGGCATATCCATATGTATATGAAGCCCTTAGTGATAAGCAGACCAGTCAACTGAAAAACTGCATGTGGTGGCAAAAGCACAGGTAGGAGACCATGCAGCACAAGTGGGGGGATCATGCAGCACAGGTGGGAGACCATGCAGCACAAGTGGGGGGATCATGCAGCACAGGTGCGGTGGGGGGGGCATGCAGAGGAATGTGTCTGAATGTGTTATGGTCTCTTATAATAGAGGTGTCTTTGGGAAGTGGGGGGGGGAGTACTCGTGTAGTTTAGTCCCTATTTAGCACAAAACATCACGTGACTGCTCTCCTACACATTACGGGGCTCAGTCGTCGGTATGACACGGATGCGGCAACATAACATTGATCATGGCATGAGAGTAGGTGGGGACCTGTATAGGAGCCGCCCACAGCCACGCCTCCTGCGGTCAGTCACGTTGCCCTCTCAGTCACGCCCCCGCCCTGTTTAGGGACAGCCGGTTGCTAGGAGACAGGAGGACGCTGAGGGGGCCGCGGCTGCAGCGAGAGGCTCTCTCGGCTGTTTCCCGTAAAGGACCGGAGAGGGTTCTCTGCGGGGAGCGAGGGATGGTGACGGTGTTCACATCAAAGGGCGGGCTTAGGAAGATAGGCGAGGCTACTACTAGACGGTGTGGGCGGGCTTAGGAAAAAGGAAGGCGGGGTATGAGGGAATAGAGGGCGGAGCTAGGCCTGGAATTTAAATGGCAGCAGACCACGTGTTCTTGAGTCTCTGCTCCTGAGAAATGGTGATTGGTGTCAGTGGATGGGCGAGGTGTGTTCTATGAGCGGGTCTGCACGGTGATGTGATAAGGGGGATGCTGAGGGTTGTGTCCTTAGACTGCCAGAGCTTGGGACAGAAGAGGACACACGGACCGGTCTAGAAGGCCAGGGGGGAGGTGGCAGCGGAACAAAGATCAGGTAAGTACATCTGAACACTGATTCCTTCCTTCACTAATACTAAATGTAAGAAATGTATTAAAAGTATCTTAAAGGGCAATTCCACTTTCTCACCCCCGCTGGCCATACCTTTAAGTGGTAGTGCCAGCCAGTGTACGGTCCATACACCGTACTGCAGCCCTTCACTGAGCATCCAACATAATGCAAATGGCAAGCACTCATTGGTCAGCACGGTCACCTGACCATGCTGACTAATAGGCGCGTCTCATTGGTCAGGTGACTGTACTGAACAATGAGTGCTCGTCCTTTTATGAGCGTTATGCTAGGTGCAAAGTATGGTGTACGGACTGTACGGCGGTGTTCTATCGAAAGTTCCAACTCGTCGAGATCTCCAACGACCTGACTTCCAGTTTAGTGAGAAGTAAGAGTTTTGGCCGAGAAGGCTGTACTGCGCTGTGCGCCACCCGCGGCATTTCCCTATGCACATACCACACAGCAATAAAGTATTATAATGAACTACTAGGGACACACTAATCCAGCACGTTATTCATGGGATTTGCCCCACTCAATATGGCCACAAGTGGTGGCCATATTGAGCCATTGAGGTCCATCCTCAGTGCAGTCCATAGCCGCTGCACCTGTCATACAGTGGTGAAGCAGCTGAGGATTTTTACTAGTGGGTCGGTGGCATCTGATTGGGAACATGAAGGCCTAGTTCCCCATCAGGATTGCTCCCCCGGTGAATGATAGCCAATAGACAGCCTGCTATTGGAATCTGCCTCACCCTGCTGTCAATCACTAACGAAGGGGACCTGATGGGGAACTCTAAGAGACTAGTTACCTATCAGGCTCCTCCCACTGTCCACATCATTGGTTATTATGCCAGGTTCACACCCGGGCGATTCGTGGCCGTGCGGGAATTGTGCACGATACAGCAAGGATTGCCGTGCAGTCACGGAGTCGCCCCCCACCGATGATCGCGCTGGCGGTGCCATTATTTGCTAAAGTCACGCCAGGCGGATCGCGCAGTATTCCACCTGTGCAACCGAACTAAGACAGCCGCGCATCGTGTGTCGCAAAAAAAAGTACCCTTTTTTTTTTGCGATTGCCGCTCGGACGTAACCCCATTGAAATCAATGGGGCCGCGCGGCAATCTCTGTGTGCAATTGTGCACAACCGTGTGATCCCGGGACTCGCGTCCCAGATCGCCCAGGTCTGCACCGGCCCTTAGGAAGCTGTCGGCTATGCCGGGTGCTCTGTGCAGAGGGCGACCGCAAAGCAGAAAAATCTTCCCTTACAGCGTGCCGTCCCCTGCACTCTACACCCGGCTTCCGGACACTGAGGAGAGGAAGAGATTCAAGCACTACAGCGCTCTAGTTGCATCACCCGCCCCTCCTCACTATCCTCCAATCAGAAAACTTCTTGTATTTCTTTAGAGTACAAGACATTCTGTATTCAGAACTAAGAAATGTATATCTGTAACTGGAAAACGCATATATACCAAAAAAATATACACCCGCTGGCCACTTTATTAGGTACACCTCGCTAGTACCGGGTTTGACCCTCTTTTGCCTTCAGAACTGGCTTCATTCTTCGTGGCATAGATTCAACAAGGTGCTGGGAACATTCCTCAGAGAGTTTGGTCCATGTTGACCTGACAACGTAATGCAATGGGTGCGGATTGGTCGGCTGCACATCTATGATGCGAATCTCCCGTTCCACCACATCCCAAAAGTTACTCTATTGGCTGGAGATCAGGTGACTGTGGAGGCCATTGGAGTACAGTGACCTCATTTTCCTGTTCAAGAAACCAGTCTGAGATGATTTTAGCTTTGTGACATGGCGCGTTATCCTTCCTGGAAGTAGCTGCCAGAAGATGGGACCACTGAGGTCATAAGGAGATGGACGAGGTCAGCAACAATACTCAGGTTGGCTGTGGCATTTAAAGAATACTCAGTTGATACTAAGGGGCCCAAAGTGTGCCAAGAAAATCCCCCCCCCCAAACCATTACACCACCACCAGCCTGAACCGCTGATACAAGGCAGGATGGATCCATGCTTTCGTGTTGTTTACGCCAAATTCTGACCAGACCATCCGAATGTCGCAGCTGAAATGGAGACTCATCAGACCAGGCAAACGTTTTTCCAATCTTCTATTGTCCAATTTTGGTGATCCTGTGCGAATTGTAGCCTCCGATTCCTGTTCTTAACTGACAGGAGTGGCCCCCGGCGTGGTCTTCTGCTGCTGTAGCCCATCTGATTCAAGGTTGGACATGTTGTGCGTTCAGAGACGGTATTCTGCAGACCTCGGATGTAACGAGGGGTTATTGAGTTACTGTTGCCTTTCTATCATCTCCAACCAGTCTGCCCATTGTCCTCTGACCTCAACAAGGCATTTTCGTCCACACAACTGCCGCTCATTGGATATTTTCTCTTTTTCGGACCATTCTCTGTAAACCCGAGAGATAGGTGTAGATGATAATCCCAGAAATACTCAGACCAGCCCGTCTGGCGCAAACAACCACGCCACGTTCAAAGTCCCTTAAATCCCCTTTCTTCCCCATTCTGATGCTCGGTTTGAACGTCAGGAGATTGTCTTGACCACGTCTACCTAAATGCATTGAGTTGCTGCCATGTGATTGGCTGATTAGATATGTTAATGAGCAGTGTACCTAATAAAGTGACCGGTGAGTGAACTGTTGGGTTTAGTTGCTGTTTAATTGAATGTTTTTAACGTCATACTTGTTCAACTTAAACAGAAATGTAAGTTGTGGTTAAAGGATATTTAAACCCTCATGTTTTTTTTGCTTATATCTACTGCCAGCAAGCAGTAGATGTATAGCAAAAAAATTGTTTTTAAAAGTTTACAAAAGGGTTAAATCTTACCTGCGTCTCCGCCGTGCGCTTCCATTTGAATATCTGAAGATCTTGGGATGCTCTGGCAGATGTCCCGGCGAGCTCCTGACAACCTGTGATGTTACTGGTGGCCAGGAGCAGGGCGGGACACCATAGGTGCATTTCCTTGCAGATATGACTCTGCTCTTACTACAAAACAATTTTCAGTTTAATTTCTTCTTCCTTGTTCCCAGAATGGCGTCTGCTGCTCTAGAAGAGGAGCTGAGCTGCTCCATCTGCCTGAACCTTTATACGGAGCCGGTGTCCCTGAGGTACTTCTATAAAACCGTAATTTACCATTTATTTCTAGTTTTCTGCATTTTGTGTCATCAATACAACAATAAAGAGAAATTGAATAATCCTGGAAATAGTAACAGCTGAGACAACTAAAGGACCACTGAACGTAGAACATAAACTGATATTACCAGAAGGAGTTCCTGACAACATTCCCAACGATATGTGATCCCCTTCTATTATCTCTTATCATTCCTTTCTGTGATCGGAGAGAGGGATACCATTTAGGACAAAATATGTAGAAGGACACGCCCCCCTGACACGCCCCTTCCATGCAGGGCAGGAAATCATTAGATGTCGAAAATTATTATTTAATTTTTTTCACAATTACTTTTTCCTTTACACGGGATTTTCAGAATCAGAACTTCCGTCATTTAGAGGTTGTATACGATCTATAGTGCAGTATAAACACTTGTGTTAGGCTGGCCATACACCTTACAACCATCACATGACTTTCGTTGTGCGACGGTTGTAAGGTCATTAAAATTTAGTACGACCTGCCCATCTTGGACAGGCAGATCGTACTTGCGATCATCGCAAGCCCGCCTCCCTGAGGGGAGGGCTTGCCGATGATTGCAATGCTGAGCGTGCAGTGTGCGCTTGCGCACACCGGCCCGTGCGGCTTTCGTCTTCCGAGCACGCCACTAATCCGCCGAAAATCATAGGATTTTCAGCGTGTTTTCCAGCGTGCTAGGAAGATGAAAGTCGTGCGACCGTACAGTAGGTGTGGTCGCACGCTGCCCATACACCTACCGATTATCGTACGATCGCGGGATCACCCGCGAGGTGTATGGGCACCTTTTAGACAAATTGTACATTTCCCCAGACAACTATCGTATTTACCATCAATTCAGTCCTGGTCCCACCCCAGTAATAGGGAGGTCCCAACCAGACCTGTTTTAATGGATTGGCCTACCCAAACCCCTCCCCTAATTTTGTGGTGACCGCCCACTTTCAGCCTCCAATCACGCCAGTGAATGCCTTATTGGGCGATTGGGCATGAGCAGTAGTTTCAATAATGGTGACATATCTCAGGACACACCACCATCAGAGCTGAGCTCCAAGATGCGGGACTGTCCTGGGACAATTGGCATCTATGGGTCTATACATCAGACTCTAAAGAGGGAAAAATGAGCTGGAAGGAGGGATTCGGTTCAGAAGTAGGGACGATCCCTCCAAATCGGGGACTGTTGGGAGCTACGTCTTCTTCCATTTCCCACTTTCATTGGTAAATACGGCCGCTAATAACTGCAATACAGGCAGTCCCCGGGTTATGAACAAGATAGGGACTATAGGTTTGTTCTTAAGTTGAATTTGTATGTAAGTTAGAACAGGTAAAGTTTTTAAGTGTAACTCCAACCCCCCCCCTGTAATGTTTGTTCTGCTGTGTGTGCTGCTGTTCAGAAGATTTCACCTCACTTTCTGCCCTTGTGACAATTGGATTTTGAAAATTTTGGGTTGTGGTGGAAACCAGGATTGGTGATAAAGCTTCAGCGGAGACACCTTCTTCACATGATCACTCTTACATGAGTGAATTTCCCTTCCTAGGGGTAGATTTCCTTTCACTTCCTGTTGTCTCCAGGACAGGAAGTGAGATTAAATCTTTCTAATGAGGATTCAGACAGCAGTAAAAACCTCACAGTGACCCGGAAGAAGAGGCGAGCACCCCTCGTCTGCACGTCTAACAAGAGCTAACTTCTTGTAATGTACGTACAGTACTAAGAACCAGACCCAAAAAGGCGGGCACTCCTCATCAGCAAGAGCGCGGTAGCATTACAACTACCCCTGCTGTACAGTAATCGCCTCCATTTGTAAGTCGGATGTATGTAACTTCCTGTTACATACATCCGATATGTATGGGGACTGCCTGTATGTCACTATAGCGAACACCGACCTATTACGGGTTCCTTTTATAAACATTTGCATGGCGGTAGTGCCCCCAGATGGCGCTGACAAGTATAGGACTTTCCAACGCTCGTTAGCGCCACCTAGGTGAATATTTTATATATCTTCTCACTGATATGTCCGAACTTGTTACAGAATCTTTATAATGTTACAATATATACGGAGCGTACTTGTACTATTACTGCAGTGAGGTCCTCATGTATATCGGATGTATACTGATTTGTCTTATGATACCAATAAAGATATTAAAACAGAAATCAGCTTTTCAAAATGCAATAAACAATGTAAACGTTTCAAAGCTTGTGTTGGAATTTTGTGATTTTAGGGTTTAACCACTTCAGGGCCGGCCGTTGTAAAAAAACGGCCGGCCGAGAGGTCTCTAGATCTGAGCGGGCGTCTTTAGAGCGGCAAATGGCTGATTTTTAAAAACAGGCAGCGATGCCTGTTACCATACAAGCGATCCGCCGGCTGTAGAGCCGGCCGATCGCGTGTATGGGGTGCCGATCGGGGGTGTCCCCCCCC